>NC_045444.1:8026415-8046146 GCF_002776525.5 Piliocolobus tephrosceles | reverse complement strand
TACCTAGGTTTTCTTCTAGGGTTTTTATGGTATTAGGTCTAACATTTAAGTCTCTAATCCATCTTGAATTAATTTTCGTATAAGGAGTAAGGAAAGGATCCAGTTTCAGCTTTCTACTTATGGCTAGCCAATTTTCCCAGCACCATTTATTAAATAGGGAGTCCTTTCCCCATTTCTTGTTTCTCTCAGGTTTGTCAAAGATCACATGGCTGTAGATGTGTGGTCATCACTGGCCATCAGAGAAATGCAAATCAAAACCACAATGAGATACCATCTCACACCAGTTAGAATGGCAATCATTAAAAAGTCAGGAAACAAGAGGTGCTGGAGAGGATGTGGAGAAATAGGAACACTTTTACACTGTTGGTGGGATTGTAAACTAGTTCAACCATTATGGAAAACAGTATGGCGATTCCACAAGGATCTAGATCTAGATGTACCATATGACCCAGCCATCCCATTACTGGGTATATACCCAAAGGATTATAAATCATGCTGCTATAAAGACACATGCACACGTATGTTTATTGCGGCACTATTCACAATAGCAAAGACTTGGAATCAACCCAAATGTCCATCGGTGACAGACTAGATTAAGAAAATGTGGCACATATACACCATGGAATACTATGCAGCCATAAAAAAGAATGAGTTTGCGTCCTTTGTAGGGACATGGATGCAGCTGGAAACCATCATTCTTAGCAAACTATCACAAGAACAGAAAACCAAACACCGCATGTTCTCACTCATAGGTGGGAACTGAACAATGAGATCACTTGGACTCGGGAAGGGGAACATCACACATCGGGGCCTATCATGGGGGGGAGGGGAGAGGGACTGCATTGGGAGTTATACCTGATATAAATGACGAATTGATGGGTGCTGACGAGTTGATGGGTGCAGCACACCAACATGGCACAAGTATACATATGTAACAAACCTGCACGTTATGCACATGTACCCTAGAACTTAAAGTATAATAAAATATATATATATAAAGAAACTAGCATTTTTTAAACAAAAGGTGTGGGCCAGGAATTGTGGCTCACACCTGTAACCCAGCATGTTGGGAGGCCAGGAGTTCAAGACCAGCCTGGTCAACATGGTGAAACCTCGTCTCTACTAAAAACACAAAAATTAGCCAGGCATGGTGGCAGGTGCCTGTAATCCCAGCTACTTGGGAGGCTGAGGCAAGAGAATCTCTTGAACCCGGGAGGCAAAGGCGGCAGTGAGCCAAGATTGTGCCACTAGATTCCTGGGTGGCAGAGTGAGACTTCGTTTCAGAAAAAAAAAAAAAAAAAAGGTTTGCCGAAACCTATACTTCTAATTAAATTACAAGACTACTTGAAGGAAAATTATCCCTTTGACCCACTAACCCTTCAGAATAATTCAGAACTCGATGTAGGTACAAGAATGGTGGTAACTGGCCAGGATTCACCTTTAAACATGCTGGTCTTTATTTTTATATTTTTATAATTATAGCCAGGAAAGGAGAAACTATGTAATGTAGCCAAAGATAACCTATCACTGTACTTTATGTTGCAAAATATTCTCTCCTTACAAGATTGTGCTTTTGAGGTTCATTATTTGTAAAACACCATAAAGAAAATTTCTCCAAATAAAGAAGCCCCACATTTAAATTTGGGGTCAGTCTTATCTTAGAGGTATTATGCCTTTAAGCAACATCTTATCTCTAAAGCCCAGGGAACCCATTTGGAAGATGGACATGAAAAATAAATCTAACTTATGAGGTTATTTGGTGAATAAAATGTCAAAGTCCCTCATCAAACACTGCTGTTATGTTCTGGAATAGCTAGGAAGGTACACTGGCCTGTTTCCTTATTAGAAAGAATAAAGGCTTCTTCTTTGCAGGGAAGGGGTCCAGTGCATGATGGTAACAGTCTTTATGCTAAGAGTCAGTGGCCATTCATTCAGCACCACACTTGCTCAATGCAAGCGTTTAAAATGACTCCTTTCCTCTTCTTCTTTCTCCTGCATTCCTTTGCCACCCTCTCCACTCTGTCTCTGGCATCATCATGCCCTTGGGTAGAATTTTATCTGGGACTACACATTTTTCAGTGTGGGACAACTGACCAAATAAAAGGACCAAATAAATAGGTCCTTGTTTTGTCTCTCTTGCTGATATAGATTACCTCTCTTGGCACTCTCAGGTGAAGGAGGCAGGAATAAAGGTGTTGGTAGAGATGAAATGTCTTACACCACTGATGAGGACAGGGAAGAACAAACAAGGGAGGTAAAGAAGACCTCACCTGGTTTCAAATCTCTGATCCAACACTTGCTAACTCCATGACCTTGGGAAAGTCACTTAACTCTCAGTGACTCTATTTCCTCATCTGTAAAATGGGTGGTATTTTAAGAATGCTATAGCAACAAGACGCTTAGAAACACTAAATGAGTTAATATTTATCAAGCACTTAGAATACTACCTATAAGGGCTATTAAAATGTGGGTAAGAAAAATCAGATTATCTTTATTATGTATGCCATTTTCCCCTAGTTATATTTGGCTTGAACTTTCAATAGGAGTTGGATTTCTGTAACCAGCCATTTTAAAATTGATTTGATTGCTGCCAGCTTTATTACAGTGAGGGCACAAATGGCTGATAAGATTCCAGCCCTTTGATGACCTAATTAAAAAGAAACAGAAAAGCGACAAGAACAAATAATCCATCCTCTCACATTTCAGTCACTTAGAAGGACCCCTTGGAGTGACCATTTGATAAGAAATTAAGTTGCTGATGCATTGACCACAGGTAGATATTAGATCCATGTAGTCACAGAAGCACATCAGAAGTTTCACAGACAAAAGCCACCTGCTCATTCTGGGGAAGCCTTGAGGACAAGACCAACACAGACTTGGGGGAGCGGCACATGGAAGTTCACAAAAACATGGAAAGACACCAGCCACTTCAGGGCAGGAATCCTGAAGAGAAGACCAAACCTCATCTTTCAAACAGACAGAATACACTTTTTATTGTTTCTTTTCAAAGAGAGTGTTCTGGCCTCCACCCACTCAAAGCAAAAATGAAATTGGCATTTTCAGACTGCATTTTGTCTTCCTTGGAACAACGGTGTAAGTTAAACTTTCTGTTTATTCCTTTCATTTGCTTCTAAGTAATCAGATTCAGAATAAAATGTATGTTTCACCTGTAGAATCATAACAGTAAGAGAGTTCCATCTAATTTTGAAAGAGATTCATTTAGAGCAAATGGAAATGTGATGTGACAAGGCAGACAAATAAATAACAGGAGTCTTGGCCCTAAACAGGAACCTTTCTGCGATTCCCTTGGGAATCCTGGCCCTGCCCTCTGTGTGGCATTTTCTGTCTCCTGGCCTCTGTGTGCTCGTTTGCCAGATGATAGCACAAAGAGGTGCTGGAAAGATTAGGGGACATGTGCCATGCAAAGCACCTGTGATTAGACCTGACATTTAGTAGGTACTTAAAATATTTCTCTCTCTTTACTACCATAAAAGGAAGGGAGAATATGTAAGTATCAGGTACTAGAAAAAACTTAATAAGCGCTTGTTAAAATTAGCTTTTAATGTTTTGAGTGCATGCATCTTGACTAATTTCATATGACTGTAGGTGGGCACCCTTCCCACTTGCCCCAGTAAACTACAGAAATTATCCTTAAAAAGTACCGAAGATAGAATTTTGGATTGAGTGAACTATCAGATTTTCAGCTGTCCTCATTGAGGTATATCATTTTAAAAAATCTCTACGTCTTCACTATTCTGTAAGTCAGAAACCATCTTAAGCTTTGGTATTTAGATGGAATCACACAACCTTTAGACATACCCCACTTTTATATTTGCAGATTTAATTAAGGCTGAGTGAGTAGAAAACTCTGCTTCAAAACTGCCAACCTACTAAAAAATGAGGAAACACATAAAGGGAGGGATTTGTATTCTGTGATCAAATTCATGGAAAACCTGCTGAAGTGGGAGATATATAATGTCTCTCAGGATGGGCACTGTTGTACTTAATGGATTATCGAGCACTTATTAGTAAAAACAGAAATACTGAATTTAAGCAGTGACTTCCTTTCAGGAATGAAGATGAGGTCTAAGATCACACAGAGAGCAAGAGCGTGGTTCACTATGCCACCACTTGGCACCCTTGCAAGGAGCCAGGACATCATTCTGAACTCTTAGTTTCAAATATTCTTCATCCTTTGTTACCTAACCCCACCCCCAGATAGGGGCCATGTCTTATCAATTCTGCCTCCTTAATTTCCTCCCTTCTAGGAGAAGATAATCGATGAAGGCTCTTTTCCCTCAACTATTTCAACAGCCCTGTTCCGCCCGGCTCAGGCTGTGCCCACCAATCCCTCCCTGCACTGCAGTCATCTTGGGCCATCTGAAATGGCCTCCAAGGCCCTACTGAAAGTTCTTTAGTGCCTGGATTTTGGCTTGAGGTTGAAGTGTCAGCTCCAAGACAGCACTCAATGCTTCTATCTGGAGCCTTCAGTTCAGGCATCTCTCCTCCTAGCCATTCTTCCCCTGCTCTGTGCTCTGAATGTCCCATTTAACACATGAGTGTGCCCCCACTCCTCCTGTTTGCTGACCAGTGTTGTCTCTAGAATGTCCTTTCCCTCCCTTTCTTCTTTTCTCTTACAAGCTCCTACACTGTAGCCTCCCCTATCCATCCCTGCCCCCTGCCAAAAAAACATGTCCACCACTCACTTCTTTATAAAGCTTTCTCTGGTGGCACTCCCAAGCATACTGCTCTTTGGTTTGCGCACACTTTCTCCTACAAAACATTACACACTAATGTATGTATATGTTTATTTCCTTGATGAGACCGTAAGTGCTATGGAAGGAGGAAAGACTCAGATATAGCTGGGCATAAGGAATCTCTAGAATACAAATTGCACCAGAAATGCCCCATCTTGAGAAAAGGGGACCTAATTTTTGCATCCCAGGTTTAGTCACTGGCTGAGGTAAAGTAGGTATGTTCTTTTTGCGTTCTCAGGATCCAGCCCGTTGAATATTTGTACTTTAAAGCAAATGAACAAATGAATAAAACAACACTTGGGAAATAGTTGCAATAAACTAATAATTGAGAAAATGAATGAATGGGTAAGTGGGTGAGTGAATACAAGAATATGAATACAAGAATAGGAGATAAGCCTATAATGCCACTATGTGATTTTTATGTTTGCATGACCCAGACTTTAATCAAGACACAACTATTGCATATTGCTGACTTTAGGTAACTGTGGATATGGGAACTGATTACACAGATGAAGCTGGGTATGGAGAGCCCTAGAATGCGAATTGCACCAGGACTGTCCCAGTTTAAGAAAAGGGGGCCTAATTTTTGCAGACCATGGCTAGTCTCTGACTGAGGTCTACCCCCATGGTAAGGAAAGGTGGTGTTAAAGCGACAGCTGTGAATTGTTACCAGACAAGACCCACAGCAGCTGGGAGATGGGGGCTCTGACTGATAAAGCTTTTTCAATTACATATTATTCTGATAAAGCTTTTTCAATTACATATTATTCTTTAACCATAAGGAATAAGATACAGGTACTGTCTCTCATTTAATAAGGAAAAGAGATACATGTACTGAGATGCATGGGTATTCCCTGGGTTAGATCCCTATTAAGAATATCCTTGTCATTGCCCCACTGAGGCACCAGATTCAGCTTTTCTTTCTACTATGCATCATCTCCCTCTACATGTCCATACACAGACACAGACACAGGTACCGCCATTCTTGAAGTTTTAAAACATGTTTTTATTAAGTGGAACAATTGTGAGTAGAAAGTGCTACAAAGCCGTGACATCAGTATTGAAGATCTGATTGGAATCCTGGAGGCATCACTAACTGATATGCAGATTCTGCCACTGTGGTTACATTACTGAGATTATGAGAATCTCAATTTTTCCATCTGTACGGTGGAAATAAAAATGCCTTATTATTTTTAATTAATAATTTATCACAGAGGATTTAACACATTTTTAAACATTTTTATCATCTGTTGTTATTGCTCTTTTCTGGGGTGTCTTTGGGGGCTTTTATAAATTTAATTGTATTTTACTTTAAGTTCTGGGATACATGTGCTGAACGTGTAGGCGTGTTACATAGGTATACATGTGCCATGGTACTTTGCTGCACCTGTCAACCCATCATCTAGGTTTTAAGCCCCACATGCATTAGGTATTTGTCCTAATGCTCTCACTCCCCTTGCCCCCACCCGCTGACAGGCCCCGGTGTGTGATGTTCCCCTCCCTGTGTCCATGTGTTCTCATTGCTCAGCTCCCAGGTATGAATGAGAACATGCAGTATTTGGTTTTCTGTTCCTGTGTTAGTTTACTGAGGCTGATTGTTTCCAGCTTCATCCATGTCCTCCCTGAAAAGGACATGAACTCATTCTTTTTTATGGCTGCATTATTGTTCTTTTTATTCCATCTATGCTAAGCTTATTTAAGACTAAATGTTCTTGAAAAATAGCACATTGTCTTCTAAAATCCCTGCAGATTTGCCCTGGAACACACTAATTCTGAAGGAGTGGGTATGTATAATGTATACATTATCATGTTAAAATTTAATACATTGGCTGAGATAAATTCTAGGAAAAGCAAGCCAGCTGAGCTGACATCACCTTTACAAGATAAATCAGTAATTGTTAACCATCGCTATTTACTATTTTTCATTTACTTCTAATTGTGATGCCTCAAGGAAAATTTTGCATACTATAAAAACATTTTGGTAGTTAAATATACTTCAGAAATTGTTTAATTTTTTATCCTGTTCTTTTTTTCAGATTATTACAACTGCATTGATTTATTTGAAAAAGTGAAAATTGGGAAGAAACATATGAATGAAACAATAAGGATTCATTAGGTAAATTAAGGTATTTTCTGGAATGCAGAGTATATATACTAAAATTACACTGTTGTATAAAATGATATTGAATGGCATGAAAAAATGTTTACAATATTTTAAGGAAAAGGGTATAGCTTATGACATAGTATATTAAGACTGATGTCATGCTTTTGACAAATTCATGGGGTGGAGGGAAAGATTCTGGAAAGATACACATCAGAACAGTGTATGAGGCTGTAAATCTCTGATAACTTTTATTTTCATCCTTTTGGCCATTTCTTATTTTCTAAATTACATTCATCAAATGTATTATTTAATAAAAAATGTTAAAATGTGGGAGACAGTTTGTGAGCATTGATTTTCAATGCACTGACTAATGAAAGCCTTTCCCAACAAGCAAAACTAATTCAAACTAAGCTAAAGTACACAAAACTGGAAAGATTCTAGCGTCTTCCTTTAGTAGTTACTTTTAGGTTATATTTCTGCCACATTTCTTTCTCAAGTACTCCTCAAATGATGTAACCTGTCCATTTCAAACTCATCTACCACACAAATGTGTCACCCATTTCTACTTTTCTGCCTTCTATCAAGACCTATCATAAATCCCAGAACTCGTTTTTTTTATTATTATACTTTAAGTTCTAGGGTACATGTGCACAATGTGCAGGTTTGTTACATATGTATACATGTGGCATGTTGGTGTGCTACACCCATTAACTCGTCATTTACATTAGGTATATCTCTCCTAATGCTATCCCTCCCCACTATCCTCACCTCACAACAGGCCCCAGTGTGTGATGATCCCCTTCCTGTGTTCAAGTGATCTCATTGTTCAATCCCCACCTATGAGTGAGAACACGCAGTGTTTGGTATAGTTTGCTGAGAATGATGGTTTCACTCTTGCATGGCACTATCCCTGGCCCTCCAGGCTAAAAGTGATCTCCTTTTACTTCTAATTCCTGAGTCACCAGCCATGGCCTCTTTGAAGGACTTGCAGCCAATCAGACTCCAATTCAGAGTTTAAATTCCAGATCTGCCACAGAGTTACCTTCTGAGCATGGACAGGTTTCTTTACTTCTCTGAGACAGTTTTCTTACCAATAAAAATTGAATCATAGTTGCATTTGCCTTCTAGAATAGTCATAGAAACAATGAGATAATGAGATTACATGTTTCCCAGGGTGATTCTTTGCATATCCTGGGTGCTCATTAAATTTCTGTTACTTCCTTCTCCCTGCATTACCCTTGGCCTCACGCTCAGCAGTTAATCTGTTAGCATATTATTTATAGCTATTTTTAACATGTTATCCTTTCTGTCGTTTATGACTCTTTTTTAAATGAAAAGTTCAGTTGTTTTATTGGGATAGGTAAGTATACATTCATTGTAAGTGATAAATCTACTCAAAAGCACATGGAGAAAGACTTAAGCACATACCCTCATTCCTTCCTCCCATGAAACCACCAAGGAAGTCATCCCCATGAAGTCTGAATGTGTGCCTTCTCAACCTGCCCCAAGCACAAATGAAATTACACACATCTAGCACATTTGCTACTGTTTCTGCTTCTCTTTTACAACTTGCTTTTCTCAATTTATATGAAAGCACAAAGGTATACACTTTTAAATCATTTTATAATACTTAATTCTATGTCTATATCTTTATCACTTTAATCATTAGCTCTTTGGTAAGCATTTAGTTTCTCATTTATGGCACTTCTGATTGACTAAAGAGCAAGTTCTCACTTTCTTCATTTTTAACATTAACCCAATTGTGTAGCGAGGGGAGCAGCCTTAATCTAAGAGAATGTACCTCCTTTTCTCACCTTCAGTGGATGAGTTATGATTGCTCAAAATTAGTAATAGCTGCTTAATTCTCCTCTGACAGCAATGGGTCCAAGGATGGGAATGTGACTAGGTTCTTTCCAGTGAAAGGTAAGAGAAAGTATAGTGGGCACTTCCTTTCCCAGATTAAAAAGCCACAGATTTTGGTGAAGAAAACATGGTGACCCTGTTTCTTCCTCATACTGGCACACCATCATATGTGGCTTTTGACCATGAGGAAACCAGGCCTCACTAAGCTATTAAATCAACCATGAGGTTATCGAGCTTCAAATTTCCTGTTAATTAAACAATAAACAGCCTCAGGATGTAAAATTCTGTTAATTTAGCATTCTCTTAATTCCAATCAAAAGCCTATAACAGATACACATATTGTAGAAAGTTGCAAGTGTGAATATTTTTATTGCTCAGTTGAATGTATGAAGCTTACATATGAAAATCTGGTGAGAGCTGCCTTCTTTATTTCTGTTGTCACTTGGCCTTTTGCAGTCAATGAAGCCCTGTTCCTTGGGATCATCCAACACATTACTGAGCATCGTGGATCTACAATTCACAGATTTGCAATCTCATACAATCTGTTGATAAAGCTAAACAGACATTCCTCAAAGCAAACTTGGAAATTCACACTTGGTATAGCATACATGCTATTGATAAAGTGGTTCTGGAAACTCATCTTAAAATACTGGTTATTATGCCTTAAGACGTATCTTAAATACTTCCTCCTTTTTTCCTCATGAGCCAGAGTTGAGGACCATCTTTGTTGAGGATCATCTTTGTTGAGGATCTTGATGAAATACAAGAATGGACATGCAAGAGTTCAGTGATTGTTAAGTTACTGGTTCAGGAACAATCCCACGCCAAGTGACCCTGGAGAAATGGTCATTGCGTAATAAAGAAGGATGAATGAGGTCATATGAATTGTTGTTTAATCTGTACAGTTTTTCTCTGGATCTGGCCAAAGAAACCCTTCTGATCAAATTTTAAATTATAATACGGCTTTGAGTTTCTCTCTCCAGACATGGTATATTTTATTTTCTCAGGGATAGAAGGGGATCTGTCACACCGTTTGGTTTGAAGTGAACCTCTATAATGTATTGCTCCTGCTGAAACAAAACATTTTAGAGGAATTGAAACAAAACCTTTACATCCCTATGGTTGGGGGGTGCTCATGGAAGCTGAGCCCTTGCAAAGTGCACTGTGAGTATAATTCCTCAGGTCTACCAGGAATCATAGGTGACAGATAATCATGGTCACAGCTCAAGGATCCCAGTAAGACTTGAGACAGTCTCTGAAAGCAGAATGGAAAAACATAAAGGAACGTAAGTGAAAGTCAGAAAAACAGACCATGGCAACCACTGCCCTTTCTCCCTCTGTAAGTGGTAATGTTAAACACATGCCTTCCAAACTTGTGGGACAAGAATAGACAATGAGAAAATAGAAAATACTTTGCTGTTTTTGAAGAATAGAGAGCCTTTTCCTGAAAAGATTTGTCTGTAGGTAAAAAGTCTCTAGTTCCTCACATTCATCTGTTCTTTTACATCTTCATGAATTGTCCTATTGCTTTTTTACTTCAAGAAAACCTTATTGATGGGGGACTATAACATACACTGATAAAACAAGGCAATGTCTCTGTCCTTAATATACTGTCAATTAAATCTTTATTTTTCAATCAAATACTAACTTTAGTAATTCTTACAGAGTACTTATTTTTGGCAGAATGCTGTTATCTGCTAATATAAACAGATGTTAAAACAGTCCTTTTTGAATTCACTTAACTATTCCTTTAGGATTTTGTGATATGCCTTTTGCCAGATTCTGACATCAAGTGTTGGCTCAGAAGTCGAAGAATTTATAGAGCTTATAGGAAAAGGGGGCAGTATTACTAAACTGGGATGTGCGAAGGAAGTGAAAAATGGGATGGGGGGTGCACTTTAGGCAAGAAAAAATGCATCAGCAAGCCACAGAACTGGAAAGGCATGGATCCTACATTGGCAAATAGAAGGAGGAGAGTTTGCAAGGCCAAGGCTGAGTCTGGTATGAACACTTGGAAAAGCAGATGTGCCATCACGTCTTGGTTTCTTCCATTTGATTGTTATATAAGTAAAGACCGAAGAAGAAATTCAAGCCCAAAGGGTCTTTCAGGCTCTGGCATGACTTGGTGGCAAGGCACTCTTAAAAACTAAGAGGGAAGAAACCTCTCTGAAAGGTAGAAACATAAATGTATCCATCCACCATTTATTTTAAACACATTTAAGAGATGTGCAATGTTGCAGAAACACAGTGTGTAAATATGAATGAGATCATCCTCTCCCCTTTCTCCAAAAGGTGACAGTCCACTGAAGAAGCACGGTCAACAAGTGTGAAGGGGAATCACCAAGAGAGAAGTCAAGGAAGTAGCCACCTATTGAGAGGCCTTTCCTGTCATGAGTGTGGCTGATTTTGGGTGGTCCACTGCCAAGATTTTTAATGTGATTAGATTCTGAGTTATATAGAGAGCTGGCTCAGCAAACTACAGCGGATAGACCAAATCCAGGTCACCACCTGTTTTTGTATGGTCCTCAAGCTAAGCATAGGTTTTCCATTTTTAAATGGTCCAAAAATGTCAAAAGAAAAATAATTTTTCATGGCACAAAAATTTAGTATCTATTAAGTTTCATTGGAGCATAGCTAGGCTCATTTGTTTATGGGATATCTCTGGCTCCTTTTACATTAAAATGCAGAGCTTGGTAGCTGCAACTGAGATTACATGGCCTGCAAAGCCTGAAATACTTACCACCTGGTCCTTAACAGAAAATGTTTGCCCATCTCTGAAAGAGAATAATCACCAGCTAGCTGGTTTGGGCTTGAAGTGTCTGGGGTGGCTGCCCAGAAAGGAGTGAGGGAGGGGCATTGCCTTCCCTCGCCACCGTGCTGTGTAGACCCAGTGACCCTGTGCATCCCAAATCATGGCTCCAGCTGTAACTCTTCATTGCTGGCCTCCTGCTTTGTTCCTCACTCAGATGAAAGCCCAGGCTAACTTGGCCCTCTGGAGAGGACTTGCACTATTTCAAAGGAAAGATAAATTTTTACCCCTCTGTTAAAAGTGTTTCATCACAGGGGTGCTTTAGAATCAATGCATTACAAGTTGAAGAAAATTATTGCTTTACATCCCAGTGTGCTTACATAAGCTGGGTAACTGCAATGACCTGATAGGGATGGATAAATAAAATCCCTGATTCTCTTCCAGAATCACTATGGCCAAACCTCTGTCCTGTTTCTGAATTCAACTCATTCTTTCAATTCAAACTCTTTCTTCTAGGTGACTTCTCCCTCAGATCAGCCCCTCTTTGCAAGTGCCCTATTGTTGGCAGGGATGTCTGTCTCCTGCCTTCTTTTACTCATGTGCCAGTGGCTTTTCACTATGCACACAGTCAGGCCATTTGCCCAGGAGCTTCCCGAGGCTCCCAGTCACTCACCAAGAAAACACAAATACAAGAAAGATGAAGTCTCCTAACATCATCTCCAGATAATATAAGCTACTTTGCTTTTTAGAGTTGGAAACTTTAAAAAAAAGTCAAAGCATGTATTTCTTTTAAAAACATAGATCTTTTTAAAAATCCTATACAAAAACAGAAGAAAATTAAGTGTAGTTTTTATAGGAAAGAAAAGAACAACATGTTTCATGAGCAATCGTTTCCTCCAATAAAGGTCAAAGTGATCTATGGCCAGTCTGACTCTTTCAGGAGCAGTTTATATTTGAAAAGACACGAGATAATTATAACCCTTTGCTCGGAGACACAATTGTGCTAAGCAAATTTTACTCAAGCACTGGCTAAAATAATATGGCTTGACACTAATAATAAATTTCACAAATTCCTGCAACCTTCATCATTCTTATTTTGTATGAGATGTCATTCTCTTTGATAGGTAAGAATGAATGGCACAAGATGATGGATAATGTGGATGGCTGTCCACTAGCAGAGTCTGTTACGGCATGCTTCAATTCTCTAGGTTGGATCTTGGCAACTGTATCTTCCTGTTGCTTAAAAGGCATGTAGGAAAGGCAGCTTTAATTTTGCTATGCTGCCCATTTGTTCTTGTTTGGATTCTGTATATTCCAGAATGAGTATTTACTTCCATTCTGGTGTTTCTACCCTCTTTATTACCCACTATTACATTTCAAATCAACGTGAAGTTTTTACTATTTGAAACATCGTTCTCCTAAGGATTTATCACTGTGAAGGGAAACTGTTCTCAGAGCAGTTGGAACCATATCATGACTCTGCTACACCATCAGACCTGAAGGGAACAGATTTTAAAACTATTTGTTACTTTCAACCAGTGCTATTGTAGTAAGAGAAGAAAGGATGTGGATACCCTGCATCTCAGTCCTGCTGGTGAAGTAAGCTTTGGAAAGGTTTCACGGATCATTCCACTCAAGCAGTCATGTTTTGTGAGGATGCAGAGTCTATCGGCAGCTAGAACTATGCCAGACGCCACGTGGGGCTTTGTAGACATTGTCTCTTTACACATTTAATCCACTTGGTAAGGAAAGTACTGTTAGCTGCCTTTTAGTTACATGAAGTGTTCAGAGATGTGGGTGGCTTGCCTTGAGTCATGGAGCTTGTAGAAACCTGAGGCAGGGGTTCGTCTTCCCATAGTGGGTTTTCTGCTACACGGCCACTAAATTTGTCCTGGAAGCAGGAGCAGAGATGAACAGTGTATGCGGCTGTTCTTGGATCACTATAAAGAAATACCTGAGACTGAGAAATTTATGAAGAAAAGAGGTTTAACAAGCTCATGGTTCTGCAGGCTGTATAGGAAGCATGGTGCTGGCATTTGCTCAGCTTCTGAGGGGGCCTCAGGGAGCTTCTACTCATGACAGAAGGTGAAGTGGGAGCAGGCGTGTCACATGGTGAAACAGGGACGAGAGAGAGAGTGTTGTAAAGTGCCATGCTTTACAACAACCAGATATGGCAAGAACTCACTATCATCAGGACAGCACTAAACCAGGAGAGATCTGTCCCTATGACCCCAACACCTCCCTCCAGGCCTCACCTTCAACACTGAGGATTACATTTCTTCTTTCTTCTAAAAAAAAATATACATATATATATTATATATATATATATATATATAAAAGGACACATGCAGGTTTGTTACATAGGGATACGTGTGCCATGGTGGTTTGCTGCACCTATTGACCCGTCCTCTAAGTTCCCTCCCCTCACTCCCTGCTCCCCAACAGGCCCTGATGTGTGTTGTTCTGCCTCTGTGTCCATGTGTTCTCAATGTTCAACTCCTACTTATGAGTGAGAACATGTGGTGTTTGATTTTCTGTTCCTGTGGTAGTTTGCTGAGAATGATGGCTTCCAGCTTCATCCATGTCCCCACAAAAGACACAATCTCATTCCTTTTTATGGCTGCATAGTATTCCATGGTGTATATGTACCACATTTTCTCCATCCAGTCTATCACTGACAGCTATTTGGGTTGGTTCCATGTCTTTCGTAAATACTGCTGCAATAAACATATGTGACATATGTGTAGAGGATTACATTTCAATAGGAAATTTGGTGGGATCATATATTCAAACCGTATCAAACAGTAAATGGCTAGGCCCTCTGTAGAAGCATCGCCTCCAGCACTGACTTCACCCTATAGCAACCCTGGAATAGAAGTGCCAAAGGTCCATGGACCTCCCAAAGCAAGGGAAGAACAAGTCTTCTCAGGGCTGCCAAACATCTCACTTTCTAAGAGTCCACCTCTCAAGAGTGCCTGAGACTCATTCCCAGACCCACACTGCTGAGTTACCTACTTCATAGCACGTTCCCATCTTCAGTTTTACCTTCGGTTCTCATCTGCCCTCCTATAGGAAGTTTTTCTATTTCTAGTAGACCCTGTCTACTACCCAGGAAAATTCCCTAAATGGCTACGTCTTCAGTAATGGAGATAATGAATCTTCCAGGACATACGTGAAGGGCAGGGGCCCCAGCCTTCTTTGTCCACTTTTGATCTGTATCCACTGAGCATTTGCTATGCTTTACCCTGTAATGCATTCTCAGGGCACACTGAGATTATGACCGGTTCTCTGTCTGTCCTCCAGATATGTAGAATGGGAAGAATAAAAACACCCCATGGGATTTTTGTGAAATTTAAATAAGGTAATGTAAATTAAATTCCTAGGTCAGGCTATGGCACGTTGCCAGCATTTTAATAGTCTTCAGGCTCCAGTTCCTCATGGAGGTACACACAGTTAAGGCTTCCCTATCTGTGGTCTGAGTGATGTCTCCTTTTGAATTTATGATCATCGAATCTTTGCTTGTAAGCTGCTGGGTCACTCCTTCACTGTCTTCCCCCACAGAAGAAAACTTCAGCTCCCAGGTTTTCTCTTCACATTCTGCTCCTTGAACCTCATGACCTTATCCCTATCAGAGCCCTAGCCAGAGACTGTGAGATTTTCACATTAAAATTTTTAAAGAGGTTTAGTTTTAAAGGTTTAGTTTTAAAGTTCTGTAACAATAAAATTATTTAAAAGGTTTAGTTACAAAGTTATAAAGAGGTTTCAGTTATACACTGAAAAAGTTTCTTTTACTCAAAATAAACTACTGAAAAGGGTGTGGTTTCAGGCATGACTTTTCATACCTTTGCTTCTACCCCTGAATAAAGGGAAAAGGCAGACATAATCAATTACCTGCTGTCACCCTCCCCCATGGTGTGGCCTCCTTGATCCCATAGGCCCAGTTCCTTAATGGCCAATGGGACCTCCCAGGCCAGCTATGATCTCACTCCCCCTTTCCATTCCTCTTCTTAGATGGCTGTGTTTTCTTTACTAACACCTATAACAGAAATTCTGCTAGCTGCATTCCCTCAGAGGTGTCAGTGATAAGCCATAAATGATGATTTTCTATGTGACTGCAGTAACTGCAGTAAGTTACTGTAAGTGACTACCGGGCAGGGAGAGAGCATCAAAGCATGTTTCTTACTCCTGAACTTCTACCCAAGAAACCCCATTTCTGACTCCATCCAAGCTCAATCTCAGTTAACTCTTTTGTCTTTGGACAAAAGCATGACATTGGCATCTCTGTTCCTTTTTAGTAGACTGTGTGTTTCAGAATGATATGTTTAGAACATTACAAAAAAGCCTTGTGGGAACATGTACCAATTCACTTATTTTCATTTCCTTAGGATCTGGTAGGGGAGGGGAGACTCTGCGAGCCTGGATTCTCTGGTTAATGAGAAGAGGTGGTTTGAAATAATTAAAACTGATGGTGATTCATTCATTCATTCATTCAGCATAAGTTTATCTAGGAGAACTTTGGATATGGAGAACAATGGGGAACAAGACTAAAAAATCACACCCAGAGGGAATCTGTATTATAGACAAGAAGACAGAAAATAAACAAATATGCAAATCAGGTAACTTCACACCGTAAAAAATATACTGAAGGAGTAAAGCTGGATGGCAGGGGAATAGAAAGTCAGGTACTGTTGGACTAGAAGGAAGAGATTGGTAAGCTTTGCTTTACTAAGGTCTCAATGGAAAAACAACATTTGAACTGAAGCTGAATAAGAGTCAGACAATTAAAGTGCTGGGGGAAGTACAAATGGGGTAGAGGACACAGCAAGGATAAAGGGTGAGAGAGAAGGATGCTCTTTTCCAATCTGAGGAAGGGAGAAGGTGTGGCTTCAGTGGGGAGGTAAGCATCAGGTAATCTGGCATGAAAGGAGGCCAAAGCAGCAGAGGCCTAGTCATTTAGAAAAACTAGTAAGAAACAATGAACCAAAAGGAAGAAAACTTTTCCTCAATCTTCAAGACCCCTTGCTATTGGAAACTGAGCTCTCCATCAGCCTGCTCCCATCACCCCTTCTTCACACACTCTGAAAGTCTCGGAGAGCTGGAATACGTCAAAGTAGAAAGAGCTGTTTGCAACTGAGGGTAGGGTTGCCTCTCCATCCTGAGCTGATCAGCTCCACATACAATACAATCTTCCCATCTTATTGGAGAACTGACCTTTTTTCAACCTTCTAATTTCAACTAGGGTTGAAATTTGCCAGTACCTTTGCCAGTGATTTCACAGGAATGAAATCATTTCTTCACTGTTCCACAGACAATATTTCACTTACCCCTTAGCTGAAACGCCAAATCTTTTGTGAAATCGACCCAATCTGTAGAATCATATTCTGTGCCTGTACCCACATTATAGCTCTGAATTCCCTTTATTAGTATCACTGTACTCAACTTACTCTCATTATAGTTATGCATCTCTATCTTTGTTCCATTTAACTATGAATCTGGGAGTCCTGAGACTTCATAGCACCAACGTGATTTTCCGCAATTTCTCCAAAAAACCTCTCTTGAACCCCCAAGGTGGGAGGAGTCCAGAGTACCACTTTTGCACCAGAGCACTTGACAGTCTGTACTGCAATTGCTGATTTGCTTTTCTGCCTTTTGCTCATTTGAGAGAACTGCACTTGGCCTTCATGTTATTGATATCTACATGCCTAAGACCCAACTGAATTTCTCATAACATGTAAATGCTTAATAAATAAGTAAATAATAAATGCATGAATGCATACAGGTTAGGGCTTAATAAAACTTTATTGGCTGAGTTTAATTTGAAAATTCAGTTAAAATCAAGAGACATTTTTAAATATCTAGTTTGTACAAAACTTTACTAGACACTAAAAGCTAGGAATAATGTATTATTATGTTTTTACTTTCTGCAATAGGTTATTATGGAAGCTTTTATTATCTCTTCCCCAAAAGCTCTTAAAAATAAGAGCATAATTAAGGTTTGATTTCCCCCACCAAAAAAATGAGATTCCACTTGAATATAGAAAGGTCTTCTCTGATCTTAATGTTTATGCCAGCTTTTTAAATAAACAATAAAATTGATAATGCTAGACTATTACATATAATTTATACTGCTTTTTTTAATACTTGCTTAAAGCTTTATGATAGTTTTATTTTTGTTCAATGAAAGTATTTTACAGATAAATGATGTTAAAGTATTGGTATGTAGGATAATTAACAAATTATTGGTTGACTTTATGACATAAAAATGCAATTGCATCAGACTTATGATGAAAGGATTGTTGGTGGTTGGCTAAACCTGAAAATAATTTTGAGTCCGAAATGAAGTATCAGAGCTGGGGAGTATAGCTAAGTGTTGATGACAACTCAGGAAGGAAAGTGACACTTCCCAGCGACAGGCGTGATGAGTTTGCTCAAGAATAACAACATCACGGCAGGCGGAAGTGGGTGAAGATGTATCATCACTATGAAATATAGGAGGTGCTGGGTGTACCTCTTAGTCTGCCTCAGCATTATTCTGTGTAGGATGCGCACTGTTATCCTTCCTCTGCCACCTTGTTTTAAATCACTGGAAATGGTTATTTCTGATGCTCTGCCAAAGGACAGAATATGTGTTTGCTTCAGTCTCATTTGCCCTCCGGCTGTTCCACATTCACCCTGTTGGCCACCTTAAACTTGCAAATCCTGTTACAGAAGAAGGAGAGACCCAGTTGCAACTCTAAAGAAAGGCACTAGACACTGAAGGCAGAAAGACGTGTTGCTTCAGTGGGCATGGTACTGCCAGTAGCCAGCCATTATCTCTCCCTCCTTCATCTGCATTTCCCTGGCAAGGTAATGGATAGATAGATATCTGTGGATCTGTTTCTATTCTTTAAAATATTCAGCTCATAATGTATAATAAAAATATGTTCGTGGTTTCCCTCTGTAAGATTAAACTGTTCTCTTCACCTTTCTTTACAGAAAACACATTTCAGACTCAATGGAAAAGGCTTCTCCAATTCCTCTCATAGCTCAAAAAAGCCATACTGAAAACACTGATCCATTTATAATACAATACACTTTATATAATGCGATATGAATCACATTTTTTGTACCAAGTAGAAAGAGATTTGACAGTTTGAGATGGATTCCTCAAAACTGATGTTCAGGAAATTTCTGTAAAAAGAAATACGCTTCCTTAATCACTTCTCTTACAGTACTGGGGATGTGCTTCCACTGTAAAAATGTTAGAGTCAACAGAATTGAAATTGAGCTAAGAGTGGAGTGGGAGCTTGCTCTTGGCATGGGGGATATTATGGTAATGAGGGACTTTATTGCTTTTTTTTCCCTCACATTGTGAATCTTTCTTCTCTGTCATTTTTCCCACATGAAATTTGCAAATGAAATTCCATTTCTCCCTCCTGTCACACCTGCGCAAGACTCCATATTTATACTCACAACTCCTAGAACTTTGTCTATCTGGAGAAGTAGTCACAACAACCAAACCTGTCTAATAAAACCACAACTTATATTTCAGGACTCGATCTGGTTTTTTTGTTGTTTGTTTTTGTTTTTTTAATAACAGGTCAAAATTTTGATTTATCAAGTAACTGAAGCTATATTTTGTATACAGGAACATGGTCACAGATTTGGGAACTCAAGAGGCCACTGTATTACATCTTAGAGCTATGCAGGGAAACCATATAGCTGAATTTTGGCACAATAACTCCCACTCATTTTCTGTGTGACCTTGGATACGTCACTAGAAATCTCTGCACCAGTTCCCTTGAATCTGAAATGAAGGGATGGTGTTAGATACAGAACACTCCATCCTGGTATAAAATCATGGATTCCAAGTGAATATTGAGGTTTGGAAAAGAATTCAATAATTATGTTAACCTCATCGAGGTAGCACCCAAAAAACATGCTGCTATCATGTCAGTTTTGAAAATATCCCAGTGGAATGGGAGGACATTAACAACTGTTGAGAGTATAGCCCTGTTAGAATGAGGAATCCTCCTTCACAGATGCAGCAAAGGTAAAGAGGCAGTTTTGCAGAACACACTATCATAAGTTATTTCCCATTCCTATATCAAAGTCAGCCATTAACAAAATTCCAACAACTCTGCCGGGCGCGGTGGCTCAAGCCTGTAATCCCAGCACTTTGGGAGGCCGAGACGGGCGGATCACGAGGTCAGGAGATCGAGACCATCCTGGCTAACATGGTGAAACCCCGTGTCTACCAAAAAATACAAAAAACTAGC
>NC_045444.1:7847108-8026015 GCF_002776525.5 Piliocolobus tephrosceles | reverse complement strand
AAAAAAAAAAAAAAAAAAAAAATTCCAACTCCTCAACAATTGAGGAGAGTAGAGGTAACTGTAAAAATACTTCCTGATATTTCCTTTTGCTTGCACGTGCATATGAGTGCGCTAAGCTTACGACTGAATAGTTTGCAGATTGCTTTTAAAGAAAAATTTAATGGCTTGGCAATCTTTATTAAAACAAGAAGAAGAAACTCTTGAATTTTCTTAGGTGCTTCCACTGCTTAAAAAAAGACACATATTTTCAAACTCCACTTTTATGACCAGGCAGCTGTTCATGCTGCATATTGTAAAACATATTCTACATACTTCTGTTTTACTGCTGATATTTATCAGTAAAATTCCAAGATATGTTTCAAAGCAACCAGCCTCCTACTTATTTTTTCTCCTTCAAAGCCAACAAAAATGGGCCAGGTGCGGTGGCTCTCGCCTGTAATCCCAGCACTTTGGGAGGTTGAGGTGGGTTGATCACTTGAGGTCAGGAGTTTGAGACCAGCCTGGCCAATAAGGCGAAATCCGTCTCTACTAAAAACACAAAAATTAGCCTGGCATGGTGGTGCATGCCTGTAATACCAGCTACTCTGGAGGCGGAGACAGGAGAATAGCTTGAACTCAGGAGGTGGAAGTTGTAGTGAGCCGAGACTGGGCCACTGCACTCCAGCCTGGGTGGCAGAGTGACACTCCGTCCCCCTCCCACAAAAAAGAAAAAAAAAAGAAGAAGAAGTCAACAAAAATGTTTCTTAGTCAATGGGTCAGGGATTAATAATAAGAATGATTTGCCTGAATAATTACTCCTATTGTCTTCTCATTTTGATAAGTTAAAGTTGTCACTGGAACTATTATCATTCTATGCAACCATTGATTTAAAAATGTATATGCTCTATCAACTTTCTAGTCTGCAATGCTTGAAGTTTTCCTGAGCTCCAGTAGTGACTCCTCTAATTCCTATTGACTGATTTCTTTAAATACCAGCTTAACAGGAATTGAGGATTATAATGATAGTAAAACTACAGAACACGACTCACACATTGGAAGATGCAATGAAAAATTATATTCTATTTGAACTTTTGCATTTATGTCTTTGTGGAATTTGAAGAAGAGTAGCTGAAGGCAAATCAGATGAAACAAAATCTGCATTTATAAGAAAATAAATAATTTAAAAAAGTAACGCTTGTAAATGGTCCGATTATTATGAAAGAGAGGAAGTTCCCAAATATACAGAAAAAAACATTAATCAGTCTGGCAGTGAGAGGCTGCTGATGACAGGGATTAAAGGAAGAGGTGGAGAGTCCTGTTGAGAGGAAAGTCAGTGTTTAGAAGGAATGGGGAAGCCAGTAAGAAGCTGAGGTCAGATTGCAGCTGATCACAGCCTTCCTGAAAAGCATGACCTCCGAAGTTGAGAGTCAACAGTGGCTTCTAGTGTGAACCCCAAATCACCCAACAGACCACTGAGTTTCAACAAATATTCCCACCAATCTTTACCGATTTTTGTTAACATCTGTCTTGTTACGTTAGTCTTACCTATTTAAGTTTTTTTCAGCAAAAAGACGGAAACAAACATAAAATTTAGATAAAAATAAACATTAACATGTTACATCTAGCCATCTAATGAATATGTTTACTTTAAAATGTTATAATTAATTTCTGTATCCCGTTTTATTGTCAAGAGAGATAAGGTTCATAAATCTTTCATTTTCAAATTAAATATCTTTGAAATCCAAAACCACCCTCTGCAAGAGTGCTTTTCTTCCTTCCTTGAAATCCTCGCTCTGATATAAAACATCTGGCATATGGGAGTCTGATCTGGGACTCAGCCCTGGCCAGTGGGCATGAAAGAAAGGCACAGGAAAGCCACCTTTACCCTATGGCTGAGCCTGCCTAATTGCAACTGCTCTCCCTACCACTACGTCAATGTGAGCTACAGGCCATTCAGCCCTGGTGGGTCCTGGTCACCTGGGCTGTGGTCACACAGCTCTTCGCCATTGCAGATTTGACTTCTGCAACCTGACTTGAGCACTCCCCACGTGAGCCCTGAGGACCGTTCAGTCTTCTGTTACCCAGACTGAAGGAAAGTGTTTTGCAGAGGCAGAGCAGTCTCCACCTTGCAGAAGGACATCATGTCTCTTTCTTCTGCTTCATCATATTCCCTGGCGGTCCCAGGTAGTAATGTCAAACTGATTAATTAATAACAATTATCATATTAGGTTTGTGTAAAAGTAGATGGGTGCGGAAGTAATTGTGGTTTTTGCCACTGAAAGTAATGGCAAAACCGGAATTACTTTTGCACCCAATTGATTATTATTATACAATGTTTATTACATAATGTTCATTACATTTAATACAATTTTCACATGTTAATTCTCACAGTTGTGTGAGGTTACTCTCATGGCCCTCATTGCACAGATAAGGAAACTATGAGAGAAAGAGAAGAGCAGTTTGCCTGCAGCCACACATCTTGCAAGCACAGTGGCTGGGATTTGACCAGATAACCTCACATTTGTGACTGTGCATTTACCCACACAAGGTAGTTCTTTTGTTTGGTATGCACGCATTTCTCCCAAGGTTGGATGCCGGCTGGATGGGTGGGCAAGGGTTCCTGATTCTCTCTCACTGACTGTCCTTAGTAAAGCCTGAATATCAGTTATCTGGCAGACTCAGGAAAAAAGCCAGAAGGGATCTCACAACCATAAACAAGCGAGAAAATGAGGAAGCACGGATTTACTAGGGCTAGGAGGAGAGACACTGGGTAAACAGAAAGGCTGTCCTTTGACAAATATAGCTAACACAGTGCTCAGAGGCCAGAGCTGCCATGGGACTTGAATGAAGCCAGGTAACATATATGAGGCCTTTGATCTGACGAGTAGGCCATGGCACCTGGAGTTTCTTGACCATGAGACAACCCTCTAATTTTCATTACATCTAAGACCACTTGAGAAGGGGACTGCCATGATACTTATCTATGAAGGATCAACCCAGGTGGAAAATGGACTGCAGTGGCAGCCAAGGGAGCAGGGCTCTCTGCACATTGAACAGGGATAGACATGAGGTTTCTCTCTTCCCCAGTGCATTCACATCCAGGGGTTTCCTCTTCAATGAATCTCAAAACGGAGGAGGAAATTATACAAAACAAATCAGATTATATACACTGTTCTCTGCTTTTAAACAACAATTATTTCCCTTGCATATTGGCTAAATTGGAACAGTTTAATAGCATTTCATCATATTTATGTGCCATAATTTCAGGAGCCTGATTCAAAATTTAATAGTTTTCAGGTTTTGCTCCGACACACCATGCTATAAGGAACATCTTTTAGATATTACATTGATAATATTCTGTATAGCAAATTGGAAATATGAATGCTTAGCAATAAGATTGCTGGATTAAAATTTATGTGCATTTTTATTTTAACAGTCATGGCCAAATTGCCCTCCAGAAATTCTGCACCAACTCACACCCCCATCAGCTGTATGAGAGGCCCTGTCTCCCCACATACTTGCCGGTAGAGGGAATCATTAAGATTCTTTTTTTTTTTTTTGATAAGATAAAAATTCTTATTGCTGTTATGATTTGCATTTTTTTGGAGGCAGCTGATACAGAACATCTTTTCATATGCTTATTGGTCATTGTTCTGAAAATGGTAAACTGCCTGTTTACAACTTTTGACCATTTTTTATCTTAGCTTGTTCATATTTTTTCTTATGAATTTGTGTAAGTTATTTTAACTCAAGGAAATTAGGATTTTATCTATTATTAAGTTATGATTACAACTTCCCACTTTGCTGTTAGTCTTCTGAATTTGTTTGGTGCCATATAAAATATTTGACAGGTAATTGTCTGTGAGTTGAGTTATAGCTCTATTTTACCAGCACTATCATCTTGGACAAATTATTTAACCTATGTGTGCCTTGATTTTTTCATCTTTAAAATGTGTATAAGAAAAAACTCATAGGGTTTGATGAGGATAAATAAGTTTATATACAGAAAATTGGAACATCATGTAGAACTTATAGTAGTTGTATGTTAACTCTTATTTTATTCTTCCATTATCAAATTTATCAGTCTTTTCCTTTATAGATTGAGTTTTTAATTCTTCTTGAAAATCAGATAATTTTTAATACATAAACTCTAAATTTGTCTAAAAAGCAAGTAATAGGAAAAAACTACTCAGATTTATTTAATTTATAGTCTTATCTAAAGCTAATTTATTGAAAGTCTGAATCCTTTGTGGGGCTCTTTGATGTCCCAGCAATTTGGAATGTTTCAGACTTTGCCCTCTTGGTAAAGAAAAACGCAGAAATTCTTAACATTCAGAAGTCACAGTCATGGTGATTTCTGTGCTGAGGTTTACGTTTCCTAAACTGGGCCTGAAATTTGTAAGAGACCTTCTTGCCCATGGTGGTTTTCTCGTGATGTTCTTCTCAAATAATAGGCAAAAAGGGACTAGACTTTCCCGCAGAGGACCTTGTTGTCTTTCCTTCCATTAAGCAAATATTGTCTGGACACGCCCTTTACCTCTGCCACACTCTTGAATGTGGCAGCTGTGCCATGCAGTTGGGTTGTTTTATATAAGACACAATGAAGGGCAAAAATCTCCCACCGGTGCTGAGCGTGTCTAGGAAAAGCAATACCTGAGTTGCAGACACAATGCAAATCTGTCTGGCAGGGCACTGAAGTAGGTGCTCCAGTGTCCAGAGTGGAGAAGCATCTCACCAATAGTGGAATCTGGATAGTTTCTAACTGGACACACTATACCTGGTGGTGTAAATTGAGGCTTTTAAAGCTTTTCCTACACATATAATGATTGGGTTCATGAAAAGGGGAAAGACTGAATGTATTGTCAGTGTGGCTGGACAGAGTCAGACTTTTAAATTCTGTAAAAGTCCTAAAAGGGAAGCAGGAACGCTTCCATCCACCCTCCTCCACCCCAAGTGTTTCTCTGAGTAGTATGGACTGGCAAACGAAAATAGAAGTGGACTCAATTTCTGCTCCTATCATTTAACATTTAGATTTCTTTCCTTTAAATGTAGGTGTTGATATGAAACATCCAGCATTATTAACAGAATTAAATTACAGAAGAAACACGTGTACATGAAGTAGCCCATCCTCTACGTACTAGGGTTTGTATTGTGGTTGTCCGTGTTAGTCGCCCTCTGCAACATCAAGAAAAGATCACGTCACAGATGCAAAAGGAGACTTGTCCTCATGGCATATTTTAAAAAATGTTTTGAAAGGGCAGTGCCAATGTCAAAGGACTCCTACGGAGAGAATTCACATGCCATTGTTGTCTTCAGGGAAATCAAAAAATTGCTTCAGCAGGGAGAGGGAGCTGCAGGAGGTTTGACAAGCTTTTCTGAATCCTAACACTAATGGAATCCTCTGCTATCAGCCCACCCTCCTCCACAACAGCAAGTTAAGTCTTGGTAAGTCAGGTGCCTTGACACTGCTATTTTCAACCTTTCAAATAGTAAACTTAGATAGCACCTCCTGGGAGGTTTTAGAGTGACACAGTGAAAGAATATGGAAATGGAGAGGGCCAGTGTTTACGTCAAATCTCAGCACTTTTCTGATTAGCAAATATGTTTGGAACGTGTAATATGTGCATGGCTCAGTGCTAAGTTCTGTTATTTGCTGACTTTGTAATGCTGAGAAAATTAAATATTTTAACTATACACAGGATTATAATAATTATATTAAATTAGACTATGTGCTAGAGAGCCCTTTGTGGTGCCCGTCATAGAATAGGTGTGCGCCGAGTGTCAAGCAAATGTCGTTGATATCTGCAATAAAACATATAATAATATATTTTAAGGCATTTAGTGTTGAGTTTGCCCACCATATCTGTTACATATAAATCTGTTGAAAATTAGTGGTTCATCAACCTTCTACATGGTAGAAACTTCAAAGGTGACAAAGGCCTTATATGCAAAGAAATCTCCTTTTTACCATGGCAAGGTACTGAAAAGCTTTAGCGAATAGTTATTCTCCATTCACTACCATTCACTCTCCTTAAATATTACAGCCTTAGAGGACAGGTAAGAGCAGCATTTGATAAGAATATTGAAAAACTGAAATTCTATGAGAAAAGACCAAATAAAAAGAACTATTATTTATTTAAATGACTCTTCCAGGCATGTATTAAGATATTTGCATACTTGACTCTCAATAAAAACCTCATAAAATGGATAATATCTCCATTTTCCAAAAGAAAAATTGAAGCTTGGATAGGTTGTATACATTGCCCAACATTACCCAGCTAATAAGAGACATGACTGGAATCTGAAATCAGATCTTTAATTTAAAAACCAACAAGCAGGGAAAATAGTATTTTCAGGATGAGAGAAGGTGGTTATGGGGGGTGAGGATGGATAGGATGTTTTCTGCCTTTAGAGTGTGGCACTGTTAAAATGTTTACTTATATTAGAATCAGAGCTCCCTAGAAGTATGTCATGCATAAAAATAATTGATGGGAAAATAGACCAATGGCAAAAACACAAGGCATAGAGGATACTGGAAAAAGCAAAGAATAATATAAGCCAGGCAGTGTGTGAAGGAGCAAGTGACTGGGAGGCAGCAGGCTGCTGAGTGTAACTGGGTGACTGAGGTGCATTTCCTATAAGAAGCCTAGGTGGAAGCCACTCTCCATCTCACAAACCAATTTTGGAAGGAGCTCTTCTGGTGCCAGATTTGGCTGGGAGTCACTGTGGTGTACAAGACACTGAACAGGACTCTCATCTATTTGCAGGAAGGGTGGAGGAGGCCTGGGAGGTGAATGGGGGCAGTGCTCCAGGCAAGGGCCACAGACCCTCACCAGCAGAGAGGTTGTGGGGGACCAAGGCAGCATTTCACTCTGAAGGCTCTGCAGGAAACTGAAGAAAAGGAGACCAGGAAGAAGACCAAGGGAAATTTGACGAGTAAACCTTCCGGCATTTGGAATCATGCCCGTCAAAAAATCTGGACATAAATGTTTACAGCAGCTTTACTTATAATCCCCAGATATTGGAAGCAATTAAGACATCCTTCCATAGATAAATGGGTAAACAAATTGTGGTACATCGATAATTTGGAATACTTTTAGTGATAAGAATAAATCCATAAAAGTGGATGAATCTTAAATGTATACGATAAGTGAATAAAAAGCAAATATGAAAAGGTTATATACAATGCAATTCCAATTACATGGCATTTTGGAAAAAGAAAAACTATTATATAATAACGGTTAGAAAGGCAAGACTAAAGTGACATGTAGGAATTCAAGAGGGCGGGCAGGAGGGTTGATTAGGTAGAGGACGAGGGAAATTTTAGGGTGGCAAAATCATTCTGTATACTACTCAGATGGTAGATACATGACACAATGCATTTGTCAAAAGTTATAGAATTCATAACAAAAAGGCATTTTTAAAGCATTTAGGATGTAGAGAAATCTCAGGATGGAATGCAGGATGAAGCAAGCAATCTAACTGTATAACAAATGAATGACATTTGTATGGGATGGGAAAAAAGGTGCTGACCTAAGTAAACTTTGGAAATGAGAACAGTCTGTAATCTAAAGGCAAAAGGAACCGCACATAAGAACTACCCTTTAATTAATAAAATTATTTCCCATGGGGACAGGTTAATAATTCTGATCCTGATATACACGTACATTGGAATTGAACAAGGAGCACACCTGGTGCTCAGATTCTACTCTCCAATATTTCCCAATAAAAGGATCAAGGGCTCCTTGGATAAATGACTGAGTCTAATGTTGGAGCAGGAAGAATACAGGAGAAGCCTGGAGCATCTTGTAGTGCTAGAAACTAAGAAAGAGCTGAAAAGAATCCCAGTGACGGATGTGTGTTGTGAAGCAGGCACAGGAGTCAATGGAAGGAGCTTCAGTTGTTTGAACTTTAGAGTAATCTGAGTCACAAAATAAAGGAGTAGTTTGGGGATTAAAACCCAAAACATAGAATAAGTATTCCATAAAGTATTTGGAATATTACATGGAATAAATAGTCTATATTATTATTTATTAGTCCTGGAGGCAGAGCAAGCTCACCACTGTTAAAAGAAAACTTTAGACAAATTAAATGTAACAGAGTTTAATTCAGCAAAGAACTACTCTCAAATACAGCAAATGATTTCTCAAATAAATTATAAACAAACATAAATATGTTATTGATTGATTTATTTATATTATGTATTTATTTTTTCAAATAAATTTTAAGAAATGAATCCATACTGATAAAAATTATTGCATCACTAAATAAATAAAAGAAAAATCTCTTGTGCAACAGTATACAAAATGATTTATGCAAATGTTTCGCCTTCAAGAAGATGGACCATCCCCACCCCTTAGAAAGAGTGCAGTATGAAAGGGAGAGGGAATACATTTGCACAGGAGAAACCTGAATACTCCCTAGGCCAGATAGCCAAGATTAGTATCAATGGTTACGGTGCATGTGGAGAGCATGTCCCTCTGATATGATGCCATAAGAATGGCTCTTCACCTCTGTGGTGTTCTTACCTCATATCACCCCAGTCTAATCATGATAAAAACATCAACTGTATCCCAATTGAGGGACAGTCTGTGAAACCCTTGACTACTATCCTTCAAAATTTCCATGGTCATCAAAATCAAAGAAAGTCTGAGAAATTACCACAGCCAAGAGGAGCCTAAGGAGACCTGAGGAATATATGTAATAAGATACCTTGAAAGGGACCCTAAAACAGAAAAAGGCCAGGGGTGGAAACTGGAAAACTCTGAATAAAGTACGGACTTTAGTTAATAACAACGTGTCAATATTGCTTCATTAATTGTAGCAGATATGCCATGCTAAGATAGGATTCTGATAGGCTTGGTGTGGTATATATGGGAACTGTCAGTGCCATCTTCACATTTTTCTGTAGATGTAAAGTTGTTCTGGGTTGAAAAGTTGATTTAAAAAACAAAACAGTATAGAAAAAAAATCTTGTCTGTGAGTTTTGGGATTTTATAATTAAACCTTTACTAATTTTTATGAGTAATAGTGCCCTAGGAATAAGAATTTGTTGATTGGAAGATTTGTATTATGAAACATATAACCTTTTTATAAAAGAGAAACAAGCAATATTTCAGCTTCATAGAGTTTTGCCATATTTATTCAGGGAGAGATGATCCATAAGCACAAATTTTAGTCTTTAAAACACAAAGTTTGCACATACACACATATACTGGCTCAGCACAACAGAGAACATTTTGATATGCCATTATCTTTGAAATCCCATCTTCAGCCTTTTAGAACTTGCATGATTTTCAGAGTTTATACCCTTTCTCCTTGAAAAGGCTCAATGAAGAGTGCAGCCCATGTGTTGCAAGTTTAGCAAAGAATCATGCTCCCTCCTTTTCTAGGAAAGATTAACAGCATTTGCAAAAGCAAAGAGGCATGAATTACCATTCTGTTTTAGAAAAACTGCAAAAACGCTGCTACAACACAAGTGTGTAGGGAAAGATAAACATGGTAAATTGAATAACAAAGAAAAGCCAATTCTATGATGAGATTAAGTATTTTAGCTAGAGTTTTCATCTACCTCCTTCCTCACTAAGCAGGTTATCTTTTTCTTCAGAGAAAATAGATTATTCCAGAGTAAGTTTAAACCAGTTTTCACTCCTAATGTGAAGATAACTTTATATACGTAAAAATTAAAACTCTCATTGTTACTTTATCATTATTGATAACAATTATCATTATTAGTATATGAAGTGGATATCTACGTATAAAAGTAGGTATACATAATTTCCTACAGGTATCTCAAATTCAGTGTCTATAAATGTAAGTATCATGTTTACCTCCAATCCTACTGCTCCAATTAAGGTTCTTACCTCAGTGAATGACTCTGTAATTTCAAAATTCAGGAGTCAAGTTAAGCACCAACTCTGTTGATTTTGCTTTCTAGCTCCTGATTTGATGACTTCACAGAGTCCCCACTGTTCCTACTTTAGTGTATCCTCTATAGACTGGTTCACAGTCTTGGTTCCAGTTTTCTCATATGTGTCATTCCACGTGCTGTGGACAAAGCAATCTCTCTACACACACTCTGGCATGTTGTTTTTCTTGTCTTATGAACAGGCTCCTTTTCACCTTTCCAGTCTCATCTCCTATTATACCTCATTTGTATCTCATTTATATCTGCCCTTCAAGCCTACCCGAGTTGTGTGTAATCACACAACTATCCCGTTACTAAGCAATCTATCCCCTTACTATATTCATTCCCTCTGCTAGAATATTCTGTCACTTCCACTCTCAATGGCTAGTTCATATCTATCATTCAGAATTCAGCCTCAGTATCATCTTGTCTTAGAAGCCTTCATAAAACCTCCAAACTGGGTTGATAACTGGCCCCTCCATTCTCCTATAGGCCCCCTTCTGCTGCTAGGAGACAGGAATCACAGAGGTTACCACACCTTAAACCCGTTGCTCTCAAGCGTTGGTAGCTGTCACAATCACCCAGAGAGTTAATTAAAATACAAATGGTTTGATCCACTTCTAGAATATTGGAGCCAGTTGTTTGGGGATAGAACTCGAGAATGTGCTTTTCTAACAACTTCCCAGTTGATGTAGATGCTGCTATTCTGGGCTAACTTCTTAGACTCCTGATCCTGCTGGCTGAAGCAGTCTTGAGTTCCCTAGGCTCAACCTGAATAAGGCATGATGTTTACTTAGCTTTGCCCTGAGAAGGATTAAAAAAAAAAAAAAAAACAAACAAAAAAATCTGCGTAGGCGTAAAGTTCTGAGAAAGCACTTAGTCTGAGGAGTCAGATCATTACAATTCTGTTGGACATTAAAGAAGAGAGTCATTTTCCTACATAAACAAAGAAAGAGTGTGGTCATTTCAGTATATAAAAACTCTTGATTACAACCCTTATAAATTATAATAATGTAGATACTGCAATGTGTTCTATAGGTGATATTGTTTACAAACGTTGTTTTATATTTAAAGATATCTCCATAGGACTCTATCTATATTTGAGGGGATATAAATTAAAATTGGGGATCAATTAGCTGCCTCCTTACATATTTTAAGTCTGCCCTAAAGGTTTCTCTACACATAGTGAATTGCAACCCAATTGCATGTGCAAACAGACTGCAACCTACTCTTTTAACAAGTAAGGGGAGTCTCAGCCATTCACAGCAACTGAGTTTCAGCCAATCACAGCTACCAACTTTCAGGCAATTGCAGCCATCAAGTCTTAACCAATTATGACAGCTGAGTTTCAGCCAATCACAGATGGCAAATTGTTGAAGCTGTGTTCAAATAGGGCAATTATTGAACTGTAACCAATCCAGTTGTGTCTTCACCTCACTTCCATTTTCCCTATGTTACTTTCCTTTCTCTATCCATAAATATTATCTGACCAGTTGGAAGCCTTAGAGTTGCTCTGCAGCCTGTTACAGTTCAGGGGCTGTTCTATTTGAGAATAATTCTTTGCTGAAATAAACTGTAAAATTTAATTTGTCTAGCTTTCTTTTACCAGTGGTGAGCTTGCTCAACTCCCTGGACTAAAAATCATGGATCAAATACATTCTTGCAAAGGAATACTCAGCAGGCAACACTTGTAGCTGCAATCAGACAGGCAGGCCCAGGAGGCCCTCAGAAGAGTATGCAAAAGGTCAAGGCTTTAGTGATTCAAGTGTTCTAGGCTTGGAAAAGAAGGCAAGAGCAAGGCAGGATCCAAACCCTGGTGACGGAGCAACTGTGGAGTTCAAGAGTTAAGATTTGTTTTTATATTCCAGATATTCCTGTGATAGTTGTGATTTATAATAAGGAATATACATTTGTCTTCAGCCTGCTTCCTGGTACACAGTTCCCAAGACCCCTGGAAGTTTCAAAGTAAGTCTTTTTGCACGCTAATATGACTGATGTCGGGGGAAGTCTTGGATAGCCTCAGGATAGGGACTGGTTGGTGGTTGCCAGAGGAACCAGCCATGTGCTTAGAGGGTTGGAACTTTCAGCCCTACCTCCCACCTCCCATTCTCTAGGTAGGGGAGGCATACTGAAGTTTCAGTTAATTTCCAATGGCCAATGATTTAATTTTTGATGCCTATATAATGAAGCCTTCATAAAAACCCTAAACAACGGAACGGGATTTGGAAAGCTTCTGGGCGGCTGAACATATGGAAGTTGGTGTTACACGAGGGCAATGAAGCTTCATCCCCCCTCACTCATTCCTGGCCCATACATCTCTTCCATTTGGCTTTTCCTTAATTTAATCCTTTTATAATAAATGGGTACGTTAGTCAACTGCTTTCCTGAGTTCTGTGAGCTGCCCTAGAAAATGATCAAACCTGAGGAGGAGGTTGTAGGAACCCCTAATTTATAGCTGGTCAGTGAAAAGTCCTAGAGGTCTGGACTTGCGATTGGCATCTAAAGTGGGAGCAATACTCTTGTGGAACTCATTCTTTAACCTGTGGGATCTGATGCTATCTCCAGGTAGGAAGTATCAAAATGGAACTGAATTATAGGACGCTCAGTCGGTGAGTGGGGAAAACTCCCCACATGTCTGGTATCAGAAGTGTTCTCTGTGGTAAGAGTATAGTAGGATAGACAGTTTGTTTCTTCCTTTCGCAGTCCTCACTGATCCAAGAGGCATACCTTCCCAAGACCCCCAGTGAATGCCTGAAAGCAAGCATGGTTCTGAACCCTAGCTATACTGTTTCTTTCATACATGCATACCAATGATAAGATTTAATTTATAAATCAGGCAAAGAAAGAGATTAACAAACATAACTAGTAATAAAATAAAGCAATTACAATATTATAATACAATAAACGTTATGTGAATTTGGTCTCTCAAAATTTATTTTTTCCTTTTATTTGGTGTGCAATAATTATACATACTTATGGAATACATGGTCATATTTTTGTAAATGTATGTAATGTTTAAATATTATATAATGATTAAATTGGGGTAATTAGCATATCAGATACCTCAAACTTTTATTATTTGTGTTGGAAACATTAAAAATCCTGTCTTCTAACTTTTTGAAAATATACAATGTATTATTTACTATATTTTCTTTATAGTGCTATAGAGCACTAGAACTTATTTCTCCTATCTATCTGTAATTGTGTACCCATTAGCCAACTTTTCCCTATCCTTGCCTCCCTGCTATGCTTCCCAGGCACTAATAACCACAATTCTACTCTGTGTCTATGTGTTTGACTTTTTTGAGCTCCCACATATGAGTAAGAACATGAAGTATTTAATATCTTTCCATGCCTGACTTATTTCACTTAACACAACATCCTTCAGGTTCATCCTTGGTGCCAGGAATGACAAGATTTAATTTGTTATGGATTAATAAGATTTCATTGTGTATATATGCTACATTTTCTTTGTCCATTAATCTATTGATAGACATGGATGTAGATGTATCTTTAATGTACTGATTTTCTTTCCTTTGGATGAATAGCCAGTAACGGGGACTGCTTGGGTCATATAGTAGCTGTATTTTTAGTCTCTAAGAAACCTGTATACTGTTTTCCAAGTGATTGTCCTAATTTACATTCCCATCGACAGTGTATAAGAGTTCCCTTTTCTTTGCATTCTTCCCAACATTTTAAAAAATCTTTTTGATAATAGCCATTCTTACTGTGCTGAGATGATATATATTGTGGTTCTGATTTGCATTTCCCTGATGATTAGTGATGTAGAACATTTTTACATATTATTTTTTGGCCACTTGTATGTCTTTGTTTAGAAATGTGTGTTCAGATCATTTCTCCCATTGTACATGTTTTCTCTTAACTCTGTTGTTTCCTTTGCAGTGCAGAAGATTTTTAGTTTGATATGGTCTCCTTTGTCAATTTTTGCTTTTGTAACCTGTGCTCTTGAACTCTTACACATTAAATCTTTGCCCAGATTAATACCCCAATGTATTTTCTCCAGCTTTTCTTCTAGTAGTTTTATAGTTTTGGACCTTACATTTAAGGCTTTAATTGTCCTTTGTCTTTGTGAGAAATATAGATCTAGTTTCATTCCTCTGCATATGGTTACCCAGTTTTCCCAAAACCATTTATTAAAAAGATTGTCCTGTACCCAATGTATGTTCTTGGCATCTTTTCTGAAAATTAATTGGCTGTAAACATGTGAATTTCTCGATTCTCAGTTATGCTCAATTGCTCCATGGTATCTACTTTTTCTCCAATGGCATGCTGTTTTGTTTGCTATAGCCTTGTAATATAATTTGAAATCAAATAATATAACGCCTTTGTTTCTATTGCTCAGTATTCCTTTGGCTATTAGGGTATTTCGTGATTCTAAACATATTTTAGGATTGCCTTTTTATTTTCTTGAAGAATTCAATTAACATTTTGATAGGGATTGCTTTGAATCAGTAGATTTATTTGGATATTATGTTAATTGTAACAATAACAATTCTTTCACTTCATGAGCATGAGATGTCTTTGTTTATGTACTTTAAATTTTATTTTATCTGTATTTTGTGGTTTTCACAGTACAAACTTTTTAATTCCTTGTTTAAACTTTCCCCTAAGCTTTTATTTCTACCTACTGTAAGTAGGGCTACTTTGTTTCTTTTACAGCTAGTCTGTTATTGGTGTTTAGAAAGCTACTGATTTTTGTATGCTGATTGTGTCAATTGGCAGAATTTGTTTCAATCGGTTCTAGCAGTTTTTTGGTGCACTCTACATTTGTGTGTGTGTGTGTGTGTGTGTGTGTGTGTGTGTGATCATGTCTTCTGCAAAGTGGGACTTTTTTATTTTCTTTGAAACAGAGTCTTGCTCTGTTACCCAGGCTGGAGTGCAGTGGCACAATCATGGATGATTGCAGGCTCTACCTCTTGGGCTCAGGTGATCATCCCACCTCAGCCTCCCGAGTAGCTGGAACTGTAAGTGCACACCACTATGCCCAGCTAATTCTTTGTACTTTTAGTAGAGGCAGAATTTTGTCATGTTGCCCAGGCTGGCCTCAAACCCCTGGGCTCAAGCAATCTGCCCCACTCAGCGCCATAAATTGTTGGGATTACTGGCGTAAGCCACCATGCCCAACCAACATGGACAATCTGAATTTCTCTTTTCCAATTTGTATGTCTTTTATTTATTTCTCTTGCTTAATTGCTCTTGCTAGGACTTTTGGCAGTATATTGAACAAAAGTGGTGAAAGTGGGCATTTGTGTCTTGTTCCAGTTCTTAGAGAAAAAGATTCTAGCTTTCTCTAATTCAGTATGATGTTAGCTGTGGGTTCTCATATATGGCTTTTATTGTATTGAGATATGTTTCTTAAATCTAAATTTTGTTGAGAGTTTTTAACATCAAGTGACGTTGAATTTTATCAAATACTTTTTCTTCATCTATTGAAATGATCACATTATTTTTCTTGAACATTCTGTTGATGTGATGTATCATATTTCTTGACTTGTGTAACTTGAGCCATCCTTGAATCCCTGGTATAAATTTCACTTAATCATGGTGTATTATTTTCTTCTTATGCTTTTGGATGTGGGTGAGTTTTTGCTGAAAAATTTTGCGTCTGTGTTTATCAGGGACGTTGACCTGTGCTTTGGTTTTTGTTGTCCCCTCGTCCGGTTTTCATATAAGAGTAATGCTTGCCTCATAGAATGAATTAGAAAGAGTTTTCTCTTCAACTGTTTGGAATAGTGTGAGGATACTTGTTAGTCCTTCTTTAAAACTTTGGTAGAATTTAGCAATAAAGCCATCAGTTCAGAGTTTTTTTTTTTTTTTTTTTTTTTTTTTGGTGGGGGGTGGGGGAGATTTTTTATTACTGATTTAATCTTGTCCTTCAATATTAGCCTATTCAAATTGCTGACATTTTTTGGTTCATTCTTGGTATATGTGCCTCAGAATTTATCCATTTGCTCCGAGTTTTTCAATTTGCTAGTGCATAGTTATTCATAATAATCTCTAATGATTCCTTGGGTTTCTATAGGATTGGGTATAATGTCATCTTTGTTATTTTATTTATTTGGTTGTGTTTTTTCCCCTTATTCTACTTAATGGTTTAATTGCGTTTATCTTTCCAAAGAACAAAATTTTTAATTCATTGATCTTTTATATTGTCTTATTTTTTGTCTCTACTTCATTTAGTTCTGCTCTGATCTTTATTTTTTCTTTCCTTCTATAAATTCGGGGTTTGGTTTATTTTTGCTTTTCTAGTTTGTTAAGGTGTTTCATTAGGCTGTTTATTTGAAATCTTTCTACTTTTTTGATGTGGCATTTATTGTTGTAAACCTCTTAGCACTGCTTTTGCCATATTCTATAAATTTTGGTATACTTCCATTTGCATTTATTTCAATAAATTGTTTTATTTCCTTCTTTCTTAGTAGACCTATTGATCACTCATTAGCATATTGTATAATTTTCATGTATCTGTACCATTTCTAAAGTTTCTCTTGTTATTGCTTTCTAGTGTTAATATCATGGTGGTCTAAAAGATACTTAGTATTATTTCAGTATTTTAAAATTTGTTGAAACTTGCCTTGTGTTCTAACATGTGGTCTATCCTGAGTAATTTTTCATGTGCTGAATGAGAAGAATGTGTATTCTGCATCAGTAGAATGAAATGTTTTGTAAACATCTGTTAGGTCCATTTGGTCTATAGTGCAGTTTAAGTACAATGTTTCTTTATGAATTTTCTGTCTAGATCAGTTCCCTGCTGAAAGTGGAATGCTGGAGTTTCCAACTATTGCTGTATTATGGTCTTTCTCTTTAGCTCTTCTATTATTTGCTATATATATCTGCATGCTCTGGTATTGAGTGCAAATATAGTTATATTGTTATATCCTTTGGCTGAGTTGATCACTCTATCATTACCTAATGAATTTCCTTGTCTCTTTTTCTTTTTTGACTTAAAAGTCTATTTTGTCTCATATAACTACTTTTGCATGTTGGTTTTTGTCTATGTTTGGAGTATTTTCTTCTATCTCTTAACTTTCAGTCTATGTGTGTCTTTCCAGTTGAAGTAAGTTTCTTACAGGCAGCATATGTTTTGCTTTTATCCATTGAGCCAGTGTATATCCTTTTGGGAAAATCTGTTTGTATTTAACGTTGTTATTGATAAATGAGGACTTACTATTGTCCTCTCGTTAACTGTTTTCTGATTTCTTTGTATATCATTTTTATGTCTTATTGTTTATCTTTGTGGTTTGGTGGTTTTCTCTAGTGATAACATTTCATTTCTTTCTCTTTCTCATTTTTATATCTGCTCTACCAATGAGCTATATGCTTTAGTATGTGTTCATGATACAATTTCTTGTAGGTCCAGTCCACTGGTGAATTCCCTCAATTTTTGGTTGTCTAAGAAATAATGTATTTCTTATTCATTTCTGAGGGTTAGCTTTGCTAGATATAGCAGTGTTGGCTGGCAGTTATATTTTTTTTTCTCTCAACACTGAATAGATAATCCTACTCTCAGTTGGCCTATAAGGTTCCTCCTTATAAATCTGTTGTTACTTTGAGGAAAGTTTATATATATATATACACACATTTATTTCTTTATATATATTTCCCTTATGTATTATATATCTTTCTATATAAAGATTTATATATATATAGTGCTGTGTGTGTGTGTGTGTGTGTGTGTGACTTGCCACTTTTCTCTTGCTATTTTGACAATTCTCCCTTTGTGGAGAGAGAATATTTTGGGGTTAAATCTATTTGGAGGTCTTTCAGCTTCCAATACCTGCATGCCTATATACTTTGCAAGACTTGAATTTTTTTGAAGCTATTTTATAAATCTTTTAAATTTTTTTATGCATTTTCCCATGTCTTCTACTTTAAGAACTCCCAAAATGCATTTGTTACACTAATGGTGTCCATATGGCATATAGTGTTTCTTCATTTTATTTCATTCTTGTGTCTTTCCCTCGCTCCCTCCCTTCCTTCCCTTCCCTCCTGCCTTCTTTTCTTCTTCGTTTTTTCTTTCTTCTTTCCTTCCTTCCTTCCAACCATCAAAGAATATTTCTTCAAGGTCATAAATTCTCTTTTCTGCTTGATTAAGATTTCTCCATATGTAAAGCTCTCAATTATACTTTTAATTTCATTTATTGAGTTATTCCGCTCCAAGGTTTCCGTTGCATTCTTTTTTATGGACTCTATATCTTTGCTGAATTTTTTTATTCCAATTGTGAATCATTTTCCTTATTTCTGTGTTCTGTCCATTGGTGTTCTTGTGTATCTTGCAGAGTTTCTTTAAGATTGTTAGTTTCAATTCCTTTTGAGGTATTCTAATCATTTTCTTTTCTTTGGGTTTGATTACTGGATAATTATTGTGTTTCTTTGGAGGTGTCACATTTCCTTTCTTTTTCATGTTCTTTTGTCCCTAGATTAATATCGCCACAACTGGTCTAATACTCATCTCTTTGAATTTTATTAAATACTTTCATAGGGAAATACTTTTTCTTGTATATACATCTTTAGTATCAGTTGGGTAGGTTGCTTTCCCTGTTCTAGGTGGGCACAGTAATGTAGTCTTCGTATGATTTCTTTGCCTATAATCAATGTGTCAACAGTGTCTGTGAGTTCCTCAGTGATTTAGGGTACAGTTGCTTGTGGAGGCTGTGGGGAAATTTTGCTGGGGAGAGGGATACTAGGTGAGCTGATCTTCAGGCCTCTGAGGGACAGTGAACATTGGTGCCAAAAGTGGTGGTGGCAGGACCTGGATGGGGTAGTTTTTTGGTTCTTGAGTGGCATGCATGAGTGCATGGTGCCTCCACCACTGGAGGGGGCATTGTGTTGGTAGTGGTTGCACCAGGCATGTGGCTCTCAGGTTCTAGGGAGCATATGCTTTGAACCCCTATGTCCTAGGGTTAATTTCCCTGATGTACTATACTGCCTGTCCCCTGGGGTATAGGACCAGGGACACTGATCACCAAGTGGTCCAGCTGATATCACATCATTGCAGCCCTCTGGAGGAATGCAGGGTGATGCCACAGGGCCTCAGGAATGTGAAAATGTGGGGGTTATTGGGCCCCTGGGAAGGATGTACAGTTGTGGTGGTTCTGCCTTCAAAATGTTGCCATGCTGCACCAGACTTGGTCTCAGGTTTTCGAGGAACTCAACATGGATTTATTTTCTGGGATAATGAAGTTGTATGGGTTCAGGCAGCTCCTTAGACGAGGCTCTGGGCCTGTAAGGCCTGAGTGGTCTCCTTCAGTTCAAACTGTAGGCATCTGCAGTAAAAATGTGGACTGCCAGACATCTCACATTTACCTTTTCCCTGCAATTGGCAGTCTCTCTTGGCTCTGAGCCAATCTAGGCTGGTTGGTTTGCTTCCCTCTCTAAGCTGCTGTCTTGAGTTTCTTGGGATTCAGAGGGTCTTCATCAGTTTCATGCTGAATTCCAGTGTCCTTTAGATGCTTAATTCTACATGTGGTTATCTATTTGCTGTTTTTATCTTTCTTTGTGAAGGAGGCATGTGCTGAATTCTTCTAGTCAGTCATCTTGATCTCAAAATATCTTATTGTACTGCACAGTGGGTAACAGAACCTACAGAAAATAAAACTGCATAAAGCTACTTAACAGCTTTGTGATCTTCTTGGAACTACAGCTTTCTCTGATGTAAAATGGGCAATCAATATATAGAGATCAAGGTTATAGGGAAGTAAAAGAGGTAAGATATAAACAGAGGCACATTGGAATAATAGTAAATTATAGTGCTAATTACCATTACTACTAGCTGGATAAGCAACATAGGAACCCAGGTGAAGCAGGGTTTAGGCAAGATCACAAAATAAGAGTTTATTGCCAATTCAGAGGGTCTGAGATGGCCATCCGTAAAACTTGATTAAGGGTAAATAAACAGAGGTCTTTTCCTTCCACTGTCCTTCTCACCTTTGTTTCTTATGTTTCTTCATGTATTATTTAATCTTCTGGGGAATTAACAGAGCCACCATTTTCCCAGATAGATTTCTATGACTCAGGCTGGAGAAAGTGCCCTTCCCCTGGGCTCCAGGATGTTATGTTGTGGGGGCTGAGTCGGGCTGGTAGAAAAAATTTTACTTATAATAGCCACAAACCCTCTTAGAAGGCCTGAGAGATTGCGTAACTTTGGTAATAAATCTGGCTATGGGTAGCCTAGTCCCCTTACCTTTAATTAAATATAGAGACAAAGGAATATGGGGAGTTTACCTAACTAATTTGTTTACTCATGTGGTCTTAATACTAACCTTTTCTAATGTGGGTGCCTAATTGCTTTCTACTCAGGAAGTCTGCAATGTCAATTACCCTTTAGCGGTGTTGACTCAAGCCTTTGTCAATTTTTACTGAATAAATCCAAGTCTTACTGGCTAGTTGGGGCCTTGGCTGCTACTAAGGGCCTGGACACTCAGTTCGACTGGTAAGGCAGCATATCTGTGTTGTCAGTGTACTTTATTCATTCGTTGTTGTGTCAGCATCTGCAAAACAGACCCCTGCATTACATCATAATGTCATTTCTTTATATGGCAGTCACTCCTCCTTCAGGGCAGTATCTATGTAGATTCTTTTGTTTATAGACATTTACCATAGGCAGTGCTGTAACTGCCCAGTGGGTTCACCTTCCTGCTCCCTAGATGTGGGTGCCAAGGCAAGACACCGAGGGCACAAGCTGTTCCAGTATAATAAAGAAAACATTTAAAATAAGAATAGTTACACTAGAAGTAGATTATAGATATGATGGTATATATTACTAATCATCAGTTTGTAGCATTACTCTTTATTCCAGTATTATAATAATCCTTGCTCTACAATTATAACATAGGAAAAACCAGGCCATACAAAGATAGGAGCTGAAGAGGCATGGTGAGAAGTGATCAGAAGACAAGAGTGTGAGCCCTCTGTCACACCTCGACAGGGCCACTAGAGGGCTCCTCGGTCTAGCGGTAATGCCAGTGCCTGGGAAGGCAACTATTACTTAGCTGACCTTGGTCTAGCGGTAGTGTCAGTGCCTAGGGAAGGTACCCGTTACTTAGCAGACCGGGAAAGGGAGTCTCTCTTTCCCCGGGGGAGGTAGAGAAGACTCTGTTCCACCACCTCTTGTGGAAGGCCTGACATGAGTCAGGCCCACCCACAGCCATCTGGAGGCCTAACTGTCTCCCTGTGATGCTGTGCTTCAGCGGTCACACTCTTGTTTCACTTTCATGTTGCACTCTGTGCACCTGGCTCTGCCCTGTAGAAAGCAGTAGCAAAATTAGTGAAAGTATTAAAGTCTTCGATCTTTCTGAAAAGAGCATATTAGAAATAATGATGCAAGCTGTCCTCTCTCTCTCCGCCTTGGCTACCTAACAGGGAAGGGCCCCGTGTCCAGTGGACACGTAACTCACGTGACCTTATCAATCGTTGTAGATGACTCACACTCTTTACCCTGCCCCTTGTGCCTTATATCCAATAAATAACAGTGCAGCCAGGCATTTGGGGCCACTACCGGTCTCGCGTCTTGGTGGTAGTGGTCCCCCAGGCCCAGCTGTCTTTTATTCTCTGTCTTGTGTCTTTATTTCTATGAACTCTCATCTCCGCACACAAGGAGAAAAACCCATAGGCCCTGTAGGGCTGGTCCCTATACTTAGAGCCAATTTATCAAGAGAGGGGAATTGCAATGGAGAAAGTGTAGTTCACCCAAGGTTGGCTGCATGCGAGATTGGAATTTTATTATTATTCAAATCCATCATCCTGAACACTTGAGGATCAGAGTTTTTAAGGCTAATTGGGTGGGTAGGGGAAAGTCAGTGAGTTGAGAGTGCTGATTGGTTGGGTAAGAGATGAAATCATAGAGAATTGAAGCTGTCCTCTTGCATTGAGTCAGTTCCTGGGTGGGAGCCACAAGATCTGATGAGACAGTTAATTACTCTTTGTGGTGCCAGGTGATCCGTCAAGGGCAGGTTCTGCAAAATATCTCAACCACTGATCTTAGGAGCAGTTTAGAGATGGTCAGAATTTTGCAGCCTCAAGCTACATGACTCCCAAACCATAATTTCTAATCTTATGGCTAATTTGTTAGTCCTACAGAGGCAGTAGCTCCAGGCAAGAAGGATACTTGCCTTAGGAAAGGTCCGTTATCATCTTTGTTTTCAACTATAAACAAACTAAGTTTCTCCCAAGTTAGTTCAGCCTACACCCATGAATGAACAAGGACAGCTTGGAGGTTAGAACCAAGATGGAGTTGGTAGGTCAGATCTCCTTCACTGTCTCAGTGACAACTTAGAAAATTTTGCAGTTTCAGTGACACACAGAAGTCATTCATTTCATATTTGTTGAAGTGAACTAAATTCTCTGTGACTTGAAAAAAGCTGAGCCTGATGACCCTTTGCAGGACAGCAGCTCATTACAACATGTAGAACTAGCCAAGATCAAAGCTCTAGAGAGACAACTTTTCCTTACTTTCTGTCAAGTGTTCATTTAAGGAGATTCACGTATAGTATTCTGTATGTTTCAAAATACTTTCTCATCACTTATGATGGTGTAGACCTAGGTTATCATGATAGAGAAAAGAGAGAAAAATCCCAAAGAGCCTTAGCCATAACGTGGCTTTACATCCAGCAGCCAATTTATTTCTATTTCCTATGGCCCTTCGCCAAGGACAATGGGGAAGGACACTAAAAGCTGAGGCTCCTGAGCTTAGAAGTTGGAAAAAAAAGACACAGGAGCTAATAAAGCCTGCCACCCTCCCCAGAAGCAGAGTCCTTTAGTTGCTTTATGAATAATTCCAAAGCCTAGAAGGCAAAGCAGTAAGGTAGAGAAAAATCTTCTGAGAAGCAGCAAGTCAGGCATGTGACCAGAGAAATTTAAAAATCGAAATAAAAATAAACAAGCAAACATAAATTTCTCCAGTGACTCTAAAAGGAGGCATCGAGGGTAAAAAGCAGAGCAAAATCTCCTACAATTCAGAATGATAAATACTGGTCTTTAAAGAATAATAATAACTATTATCTGAAGACTTACTAGTGCTCAAATCCCGTATCTCCTGAAGGGACAGTGCTAACTTGACCTCAAAATGTTTAAAACTAGACTCACATTTTTATGCTCGCAAACGAAAAGAATACAGTTTTTCTTTCATGGAAATAAATATATATACTTCAGTCTTCACTACTGAATTACACACAATGTCTAACATCTCAAAATTTACAAAACATACAAAAGAGTAAGAAAAATATGACCTATATTCAAGTGGAGAAACAGTCAATATAAGCAGATCCACTGTTTGGAATTATTAGCTAGAGGCTTTAAAATAGCTATGATACATCTATTTAAAGGGCTAGTAGAAACGTGGGCAATCTGCATGACCAGCTGGAGAATTTGGCAGAAATACAGAAGCTATAAAAAAGAGAGAAAAAAGCAAAACATGAAAAATGTATCAGAAATGAACCATATATTCAATGACTAAACAGCAGATAATACATAATGAACCTGAATAGTATAAATTATCCAAACTGAAAAGAATAAAAGAAAGACTACAAAAAACAGAATAGCACTTGAGAGAAATGTGAACATTTAAAAATGGTTTAACACACATGTAATTGAACATAAAGGGTAAATGGTTTACCATACATATAATAACATACATGTAACTAACACACATTTAAAACCATTTTTAAATGGTTTAACATTCCTATCTCAGCAGAATACAAAACAATAAAAATGAAGATAATATTTGACATATAATTGATAAATGTTTTTCAAAATTGATGTCAGTCATCAATATACAGAAAAAAACACTTATGATATTCAAAGAGAATAAATGCTAAAACTAAAACAAAACAAAATTCTTTGGCACATCATAGCCAAATGGTAAAAAAATATAGAGAAAATATTAAAAATAGTAAAAATTATGAAAGATATTTTAGGCTAGATAAAAATGGAATGACATTTCCAACATACTAAATGAGAAAACAAAACTTGGAACCTAGAATTCTATATATAGTAAAATATTGTTAAAAACTTAAGAGAGAAGATTTCTGAATCTGTCCATGAAGAAATAGCAAGTCCAAAATTAACTTCTCCCCACAAATAAGTAAAAAATATGGACAAAATAGAGGAGACACTGTTTACAGACATTGGCAACAGGCAGTCCAGGACCTGCCTCACTCTATTCTTTCCACCTCTCTATTCTCAGGGAGAAAACACGTAAGAATGCCCAGACTTACTGCTTTAATACAATTTTCAGACTGGTGCAGGGAAGAACATTATTAGAACTTGGCCACCTTACAAAGGTAAATAAATGGAGATTAGAATTCTGAAACACGGAGGAAGCTGAAATGTCCACAACAGTGTTCCAGAAAGGATGGAGATAATGTGGGAAAAGAGTTTCAGAAATCTGCATAAAGTTCACTTGAGTTTTTACCTGAATAAGAATATACACAAGAGTAGAGTAACATACTACAATACAGTTCTCTGAGGAAATAACAATTATGAAGAAAACTGAAAGATAAAGAAATCCCAGGACTCATTCCAGACTAGAAATTACTTGAGCCCCTTCTAGCCAGGGTGGGGAGATCACAGTTTATACTTGCTTTATACTTGCGGCAGGCAGTCCTGACTCCAGAGGGACCATGCACTGGAAGTGGGTCTCCACTTGCCTGGATATAAATAATCTAGGTCTTTGTCCTTTACTTAAACAGTCTAAAAATAAACCTCACAAATACCAATCTGTAAGAAAGCAATTCTGTCTCTCACTCACACACGTCAGCACTCAGCAACAAACTATTGCACTGTCTAACATCTCATAAAATATTTTTGCTACTAAATGACTCTAGAAAATATGACCCATAACTGGAGAAGTATTAGCAAACAGATTTTTTAAAGTCCCAGAGATATTGGAATTATTATAATAGACAAGGATATTGAAACAGCTATTATAATCATGTTTCACTTGATTAAGGATGTAAAGCTAAATGTGAATATCATATGAATGAGATAGAAGATAGAAAATAATATTTAAATGGAAATTCTAGGAATGCAAAAATGTTACCAAAAATTAAAAATTCAGAGGATGTTATTAATGGAAAATTAGATTATAAAAAGTCATAAAATATTACAGTGAAACTGCCCATGTGAAGCTTAAAAATAAATAAAAAGACTGTTACCTGCAAAACATCACCCAGATAATTAATATGCTTGTGATTAAACTCCCAAAAGAAGAGAAGAGAAAGTGGGACAGAAAAGAACACTTAAATAATGGCTGAACCTTTGTCACATCTGATGAAACGTATGAACACAAAGAGTCAAAAAGCTCAGTGAACCTCAGCAGTATTAAAATGAAGAAGATTACCAACACGCATTATAATCAAATTTCTAAAAGTCTGTGCTACAGAGAAAATCTTTAAGGCACATGAAGAAAAAAAGATAACTTCATGCACAGTTGAACAGAGATAATTGCTTAACAGAAAAAAAGAGATGAAAAAACTCACCAAAAACCTACTAAGCATAAGAAAGCAAGCTTCAGAACAATTAATATTACAAAGAGTAGAGAGGAATTTTTTAATAATGATGACATATCAGTCTATCAGGAAGACATAACATTCTTAAATGTTCAGGCACTGAATAACAGATCTTTAAGATAATTGAAGCAAAAACTGACAGAATTAAAAGAAGAAATAGACAGTTCCATAATTATAGTTGGACATTTTAACACTTTTTTCTCACTAATTGTTAAAGAAGTTGAAAGAAAAATCAGTGGAACTATAAAATACTTGAATAATACTATAAAGCAGCAGGACCTAATTGATATTTATAAGGTACTCCATACAACAACAACTGAATACATACTAGTTTCCAGTTTAAAAGAAACATTTGCCAAAATAGGGCATTTGGGGGCTTGTAAAACAACCCTAATAATGTTAAAATGTCTGAAATTATGCTGAATATGTTCCTTGACCTTAACAGAATTCAATTAGAAATTGCTAACAGAAAGGTGTCTTTAAAATACTCAAATACTTGGAAAGTAAGCCACACACTTCTTCAAACCCATGTGTCAATGATTAAATCAGAAAGGTAATTAGAAAATAACTTTGAGCTAAGGAAAAAGTAAATCCAAATATATCAAACTTAATGGAATACAACTATAGGAAAATTTACATTATGAAACGCTCATATTAGCAAAGAGGAATTGTCTAAAATTGGTGACCTGTGTTTCCACCTGATTAAGCTAGTAAAGTAGAAACAAACTAAAACAAAAACAAAACCAAAAAAAAAAAAAAAACTAAGTTAAGAACAAAAGTAGATACAGTGGAAATAATAAAAAGCAATGGAAAAAATCAATTAAGAAAAAACCTGAATTTATTTTAGAAAATATTTTTACTTATAACAATCCATCTCTACCGATCAAGAAGAACAAAGATATAAATTACCAACCACAGAGATGAAAGGATGGAAAACAAGGTACTTTACTGTAGAAGGGAGTATTATAAACAACTGTCTGACAAAACATTTGACAACTTAAATGAAAATGACTAATTTCTTGAAAGGCAAAGACTAGCATGGAAAAAAATCAAAATATTACATTCTATAAACGACAAAGAAAGGTTACATACCAATAGAATTCAAGAAAGCATAACACAAAATTTAATACACATTCATTATGAAAATGTTTAGAAATACATAGAAGTGAACATTTTCAACCTGAAAAAAGTATACATAAATTTGTACAGATTAAACTGTACTTAATATTGAAAGGTTCTACCCATATTATCAATGATATGCATTCTCACCACTTCTATCCAACATTATACCAAAGACCCTAAAAAAGAAAGAAAAATAAAAGCATACATTTTGAAAAGGAAGAAGTAAGCTTTTAAAAATGGACAATATAATTGTGTAGGCAATAAATAGTACAGGATCTACATAATAGTTACTAGAAGTAATAGGAGCATTTAGCAAGGTTAAATAACACAAAGACATAAAACATCAAATATATTTCTATATACTATCAATGAATGCCTCAAATTTAAAAATCATAACATTTCATTTGCAATAATTTACAGAAACCCTCAACTACTAAAAATATAACTAAAAAATTTATGTAAGATTTGTACAGTGGAAATTACATAACATTTGTGAGATAAACTGAAAATACTTAAAAATGGAGTCATACAACTTTCATGAAGTAGACTACTCAGTATTTTCTTATGTGAATTTTCTTCAAACTGATTTATAAACAAATTCAATGCAATACCATCAAAATTTCAGTAGATTTTTTTTTTTTTTTAAGAAATTGACAATTTGATACTACAGTTCCTACAAAAGAAGAAAAAAGGGCAGAGCATGGTGGCTTATGCCTGTAATCCCAGCACTTTGGGAGGCCGAGGCCAGCAAATCACCCCATGTCAGGAGTTCCAGACCAGCCCGGCCAATATGGTGAAACCCTGTCTCTACTAAAAATACAAAAATTAGCCAGGCGTGGTTGTGGTCGTCTGTAATCCCAGCTATTTGGGAGACTAAGGCAGGAGAATTGATTGAACCCAGGAGGCGGAGGTTGCAGTGAGCTGAGATGGTGCCACCGCATTCCAGCCTGGTCAACAAGATGGAGACTCTATCTCAAAAATAAAGAAAAAGAAATAAAGAAAGAAAAAACATCTATAATAACCAAAACTATCGTGAAAAAGAAGAACACAGTTAGGGGACACACCCTACCTGGTATTAGACTTAGTATAAAGTCCTAAGATTGAGTTGTATTGGTCAATCCACAGAATAGGGAGCCAAGAAATGGACTCTAGCATATATAGTTAATTGACTTTGGACAGAGGTACCAAATTCAAGGGGAAATGATTTTTTTTTTTTTTTTAACACATGGAGATTCCTCAAAACTTCAACCCTTACCTCCAATCCTATAAGGACAAAAACAAACTAAATAAAAAAAAAAAAAAAAACTAAAAAAACTAAAAATAGATTATATACCTACAGGTGGAACTAAAATTATACAACTAGAAGACATAGAAGAAATTTTTTGACTGTGAATTAGACAAGTATTTCTTAGTTGAAACTAAAAAGCATGAACCATAAAACATTGTGAATTGAACGTCATAAAAAATAAAATCTTTTGCTCTTTGAAAAGCACTTCTGAGAAATGAAAAGATGAGACATTGGTAGAAAATATTTGCAAATTGAATGTTCAATACACTAGTCTACTACTGAGGCTGCAAGACATGAACAAAACCTTGATGACTCAAAACAGCACACGCTTAATCTGTAACACTTCTAGAGGTCTGACTTCTGAAATCTGCTTCACTGAACCACAGTCTAGGTGGGAGCAGGATTTATTTATTTTTGTTTTTATTTTTGTATGGGCACTAGCAGTCTATCCTTTCCCCTACCTTTTCTTTTTTTTTTTTTTTTTCTTTTTTGAGACATCTTGCTCTGTCACCTAGGCTGGAGTGCAGTGGCACACTCTCAGCTCACTGCAACCTCCACCCCCTGGGTTCAAGAGATTTTCCTGCCTCAGCCTCCTGAGTAGCTAGGACTACAGGTGCCCGCCAGTAATCTTGGCTAATTTTAGTATTTTTAGTAGAGGTGGGGTTTCACCATGTTGACCAGGCTGATCTCAAACTCCTGATCTCAAATATTTCACCCACCTCAGCTTCCCAAATTGCTGGGATTATAGGCATAAGCCAGCGCACCTGGCCTCCCCTGCCCTTTCTAACTTTAGGAGACAGCCTGAATTCCTTGGCTTGTATCCACATCCTTGCATCCTCCAAATTCTTGCTTCCATTGTCACATATCCTACTTCCTCTTTTGATCTTACCTCTCTCTTATAAAGACCCCTGTGATTACATTTAGGCTACCCCAATAATCTAGGATAATCTCCCCATGTCCAAATTCTTCATTATACCTGCAAAGTCCTTTTACCATACAAGGTTAACATTCACAGGTTCCAGGAATGAAGATGTGGATATCCTTGGCCAGGGGAAGCATTATTTATCATACCACATCTGAAAAAGTACTTGCGTCCAGAATATACAAATAATTATTACAGTTTAAAAATAATAAGAAAAACTCCCAAATTACATAGTATTTATCATAAAAAATGAAAACATTTTATTCACACAGAAACCTAGACACAAATGTTTATAGCAGCTCTATTCATATTCACCAAAATCTTCCCTCACTATTGTCCTTCAAGGGGCAAATAAACTGTAATACATCTTTACGATAGAATATTCCTCAGCTGTGAAAAAGAATGAACTACTGAGACATAAAGTAACTTGGGTGAACTCAAATACTTTAGGTTTGGTGAAATAAACAGACTCAAAATGTTAGATCAAACAGTAGTTTGATTACATTTATATTTAATTCTAGAAAAGCAAAGCAATAGAGATGAAGGTTGAGAGAAATATTCTATACCATGATTTTGGTCTTGGTTACATGATGAATAAATTTACTTGAATTCATTAAAATGGGTTCATTTTAATGTATGAAAAACCGTCCTTTACACACCTGATCATTAAAAAAGAAGGTAAAATAATTGCATTTGCCCCAGACAAAATTATAGGTATTTTTATATTCCACAGATTTGTACTATACAAATTATTGAAAATATTTCTTCATGATGAAGAAAAATGGTTCCAGATGGAAGCCCAGATCTGAAGGAAAGAATAAATATCAGATACAAAATTAAAAAACAAAACCTGACTGTCTGTCTCTCCTCCTCACCTATCCATCCATTCATCTAATGATCTGTCATAGATACTCACTATGTATTCATACTGGCTTGTTACATACTAGAGCTCCTTCTCCTGGCTTTTTATATATCTCTGAGGGAGTACTTATCGCACCCTAGTGTAATTAGCTATTCTTATGTCTGATCTAGATAACTTCCTGCTTCTCAAGGGTAAGGATTATGTTAGTCCGTCCTACCAATGTTTCTGCAAAAATTAGCACAATTCTAAGATGACTTAATACATGGATGTTTATGAAAGAACAAAATAAAAATGAATGACAATAAAAAATGAAAGAAAAAGTTGGTATTTTGATGCTGAGAAAACGTTTCTTGCTTTTCATAAGAAAAAGTCATTGACAAGCCAGAATATAAAAGTCTAGTGACCAGCTTTCACACTTACTTTGTAGTAAAAAGTAGATAGAATTGCCATTCCTTATTAAATATGCTATTCTATGGAACACAACTGATAGACACGGCCTCTGCATTTTAAAAGCTGGTAATCCAGTAGAGGTTGTTAAAAGGTCTACTCACATTATATATACCTGATGCTCCATATACAGTGAGCAGTGAGTAACCAGAAACCTTTTTTATTGAGCAATGCAGCAGATTACTTCATGAGAGAGAATCATTTGAGTAGAACTTGCACAAAAGCAGAAAAGAGGGACCATATGCAGCTTAGCTCATAGATCAGTTTGAGAAATGATATTTGGGTTAGAAAATGGAGGACATTTTTAGAGACAAGGGAGACCAACTGCAAAAGAAACTGTTGCATACAAAATATTTTGAGATAAGACTGGAAAAATATAAGGAGATTAGATTAACAATAACGCTGAAGAAAGTGACACTTTATTTAATGACAGTTACATGATAGACATGTTTGGAGACTATTTAGTCCTTTAGAGTCAACCATCATCATTAAAAGTATTATCACTTCTCCCATCCCATCCCCATATTATTAGCAATCTCATAGTAACTTTTGTGTTTCATTCACCATGCTGGGTATTTTTATATGCTATGTTAAAAAAAAATAACTGTCAAAACAACCCTGAACTGAGGCAAAGATAGTTTGCTGACTTCATCCAAGGTCACAGAGGTAGTGAGCAACAGCTGAAAGAAGACTAATTAAACTCTATGACTCAGGCTGGGCAAGGTGGCTCACACCTGTAATCCCAGCACTTTGGGAGGCAAAGATAGGTGGATCACCAGAGGTCAGGATTTCCAGACCAGCCTGGCCAATGTACTGAAACCCCATCTCTATTAAAATACAAAAAGTTGCTGAGAGTGGTGGTGGGTGCCTGTAATCCCAGCTACTTGAGAGGGTGAGGCAGGAGAATCTCTCGAACCTAGGAGGCGGAGGCTGCAGTGAGCTGAGATCGCTGCATTGCACTCCAGCCTGGGCAACAAGAGCGAAACTCTGTCTTAAAATAATAATAATAAACTCTATGACTCAAAAAACTATCTGGGTCTCCTACTAAATATGATTACACACAATGTTGAGTGTTCCCAATATCCTTAAGGCTTCAGAAAGTTCTCCATGCCTTAATATTGTCACTAGATGTGGTCAACTGAACTTTACATTCCCAATCCATCTTCAGTTCCATTTAGAGTAACAATCACAGTACTACAAAAATGTTTGCTTCTCCGAGTGCAGCCCTCATCCTTTAGCAGTCTCTATGCCTATCAGAAGATAGAACTTAATGATCTATGACAACTTAGAGGAAAAAATTACTACATAGTTGGAAACCAACACTTCTGAGGATTTCATTTCTTAAACTACTTGAAAGTTTCCAAGAAATGAGAGGTTTCTTACAGATCTGGCTTCTCTCACAGTTCCTGCCTCAACATCACAGTCTACAGAAGGAAAGACTGAGCTGTGTTCAAAGGGTAATTTGGGGGTTATAAGGTCTGCAAATTATTTTTTTACACAGAAAATTTTATAAAACTTCCTTAACAGCCCAAATTACAAAATAAAAGAAGATGTAGGCTTCTAACCCCATGCAGTTTCTATTTAGCAGAATTATTTCCTGGTTTCAGAGACACAGATCACTTTTTAATGATCTTTCCCATTCAGACATTTGATCTTTTAAAGAGCTGCTGGGTGTATTCAGTGATATTTAATGAGCAAGAGCTGCACAATATATAAAGCAAGGGAGGGAATGGTCCATTGACTTTGGCTCAGGCACCATTCAAATATTTTAAGACCTAATTTTCTACTTTGGCTTGAATCCTTTGAAGTTGTCTTTTTGTGATTTCTAGGACAAATAGCAGCCCCAGCTCACTGATTAGAAAGGCTCCGTCAGCTTTGTGGGCATTAAAGTCCTCAGAGCAGTTAGTTAAGGCAATCAGACACAGCAGGTTAAATTTCCCTTGGGGAATTTTTCTTAGGATAGCACATAGAGACAAATACTGTCACCGAATTATGTCTGTATCTTGATGGAAGACATGGGAAGAGAAAAATTATTCTCCTGGTGAGTCTTGCTTAGGTTTCTCTGAGACGAAGCATTTTCACTCTGGAAAGAAGGCATTTTTCAGCATTGTCTTCTGTTGTGTTTCTCCCATTCACTTTATCCCACAGTGGGTCAGCATTTCACAAACATGCATTCACCATTTATCTATGTCACTTCTCCATGAGACATTGGAGAGACATATTAGGCAAGTCATGGGTTCATGTGACAGGAGTATTGGGGTTTTCCAACAAAATGCTTACAATATCTTCATGATGTGCCTAATAGACTAAGCCACATGAAGATAAGACCTTTTTGTTTTGTTTTGTTCTCAAGTCTTGTAGGCATGTTAACATGTCCTTAGTGTTTTGGAAGATACTAGTTTTTCTGGCTTAAAGGCCCTAATTTCTTCCAAAATATTTTGGTGCTTTTTTTTTCAACTTGACACTAAATTTTAAGAATACATATATTGTATTATATGAATCTTATTTATCTTCTGTTACATCCACATAATCATCTAGAATTTATTCTAAATTTACATTCAGACACATCATATCTCAGCCTGTTTGTACTACAGTCTAGAAAACAAATTTCTTTGATACATCCTCTAATTCACTCTTCAGTCACATCCATTTTGCTTAACAACCTGTTAAATGTTTTAAATCTTAATTTTGCAAGCATTTTTAATTTCTGATAACTGTAGTTCATAATTTATAAACTAGATGTAGTATTCTCCTGATATCTTGAAAATAGGAATTCTTCAGCTATTGAATATCCTTTTTGTTGATTTCTGTTCTTTTCATATTGTTGCTTATATTAAAGTATTGGTGAATCTTAAGTACTCTGTTTCATCAAATTACTGCTTAACTTCTGAACTATCTGCAAAGCCATCCTGCTCAGCAGCCCAGGACACATGTGGCTAGTGGTCCTCTCAATTTTCCCTTTGGGTGTCAGGAATATCCTGCTCTCATCCCCTCCATGAGACAGCAGTATTCAAAAGTGAACTCCCCAGAGTTCTACCTTCACCGATTTGTCCATTGGGCAGAAACCACGGTAGAAAGCTACTTTGTGTGAGCAAGGTGGGGGAAAACAGAATCGTTTATCTTCTTTGAGTACAACCCCTTTAGCTTCTTGCCTTCTTATATCTGATAGTGATAAGTCCATAAAACTTCTCCTTATTATGTTTCAGGCTGTGCTATTCCCTGGATTTATTTTCCAATGTATATAAAAAATTTGCTTTCTAAATTTGGAGATTCCTTAACATGAGTGGCCTACTAATGATACTTTTTCATTTTTTTGCCAACAGAATATTTATTCAACAATGATTTAGTGAATATTTACTACGTAGTAACTACTATTATAGGGCTTGGGATTCAGCAGTAAACCAAACAGGGTGTGTGTCCTATGGGACAAGTGGAGGAATAAGACAATTAAGATAAAATAATCTATATATGTAGTCCAGTGACAAAGATAGTTAAATACTACCAAAATTAAGAGAAAGGAGGAAAGAAAAAAACAAGGAAGCGAAGAAGGAAGGAGGGGAGGAAAGGGAAAGGGAAGGGGAAGGGAAGAAGGAAAGGAAGAAGGAAGGAAAGAAGGGAAGGGAAGGGAAGAAGGAAGGAAGGAAAGAAGGAAAAGAAAGGAAGGAAGGAAAGGGAGGGAGGAAAGAATGTAAGAAGGAAGGAAAGTAAATAAAAAGAAGCCAGCAGGGGAAGTGATAAGAAGTAACTGGGATACCATTTAATACTGCCCAGAAAGCAAAGCATTTCTGAGGATGAGATATTTCAGCATTCATGTGAATAAAACAAAGGAAGAAAACATGGATATATATGGGAGAACAGAAATGGTGAGTGTGAAGCTCTGAGGTAGAGCATGCTAGGATTGGGTTGGGGTAGTTGAAAAACCAGAGTAGGTGGAGTTTTGCAAGCAACAAAGAAAAGAATATTAAATTAGCTTGAACAAATGACTTAAGACCAGGGCACATTTATGGAGTTTTTATGTGATTTCACTTATATTATTGTCACATTAACATATCAAAAGCATATTACTGTGATAAAGGGACCTAACTCTTTTTAACAGCATCTCCATTGTATTTTTCCTCATGTAACATCTGTTATATATGTTATATATCATATCATATATATTACAGAAATAGGATTTTAAAGAACTATATATATATATGTCACCATAGGAACGATTTCTCTAAATAGTTGTGATATCATGATTTTGACCTAGAGAACAGACATACATTTCCCAAGTTCAAATTAAAATGTCTTTTTTCTATTACTTCAACTCTTGATGCAATCAAATATATTCAATTTCTTGCCCCACATCCCTGCAGGATGCAAAATAATAACATGTTTTAGTCCACAATTTAAGAAATAGGTAATGATACCATTCGTTAGGAATTGATTTGTAGTAACTGGCAGCTACATAGCTCAAAGCCAAAATGATTTTTAATAATCAAGTGATGCACCAATGTCACAGCCTTATGTGGAATTTGTGCGTATGTTGATACCTAACATTCTGTATTGTTTCTAGTCAAAGACAAAAATCATTTATATTATAAATGTTAATACTTTCATTCCTTATTTTAAAAATCTAATAAATTTTAAATATTTTTATTTTTATAAGAATATTATTTTTAAAGTCAGTGTAATTTAGGAGAAAAAAACTTGTTTAAAAAATATTTCCTCCATGTACCAGCAACTTGCTGTTCATGTTCACACATGAATTTAATTTCATCACTGTAAAGTAGGTATTATTTGTTCCATTTTTACAAATAAGCAAATTAAAAATCAGTGCTCTCTTTCCTAGAAAATGCAGCAGGAAGATAGCAATCAAATTTCAAACACAATATCTAAGGCCAAGATCAACAAGAAGTTACATTTATTGACCTGTGTCTACAGTCAAACCATTCAAGAATGAATGATATAATACTTACTCTTAACAAGTGTATTGTTTAATGGAAAATAAGTGTAACATCCAGACTTGTACCTATAATAACAATAACAATAACTAAGGTGTTTTGCATTCCTTGTAAAGTTTTAGTTTTCATTTTCAATAGCCCTAAACTTACAGATTAACACACAAAGGCTCTGCTGGATTAAATGATTTGCCAGCATTCCACACTTGCAAACTGACAGAGCTGAATCCCAATTTAGCCTCCCTGTACCTGTCCTTTTTCCCTCGGAACTCCTGCTGTCTCCCTAGGCTTCGCCTCTACCTATGCCCTCTGCGTGATAGGCTCAGCGAAGCTTTCCCTCTGAGGTGAATTACCTATCGCTAGATATAAACCCAAGGTTCTTAAGAAATGAATGCAGTCATGATTTTTGAAGATATATGTTGAACTGACGTATCCTGCCTGATCAATATATGAATAGAGCAGGATAGAGTGGGGAGGGGAAATGTGCAAGAGGGAAAGAAAATAGCATTATGCAAAGTGAACACAGAAGGCAGTGACAAGTTCAGCTTGATTTAAGAGCAGAGAAAAAAGATTATTCTGATTTTCTTCAGGATGAACTCTCAGTCTGTCCTCATTTCAAAATGGAACAGCATATCTCAGAAAATGAATGTACCTTCAGATTTTAATGTCATCACCACGGAAGTCACTGGAAGGTGTTGTTATGACCTTCCCCTGCACTGTAGGGGTTCATGATGTATCTTCTGTTGATGAAAATTCAGACGACCAGGGGAGTCGATAAAATATAGCTAAGTGATTCAGAGAGTAAATATTAGGTTCAGTGCCTGATTGCCTCATATTTTAAATATTTCAATGCTCCCTGCATGACTGGATGGGTGTAAAGTAGTCACTATTTAGCAACTTCTGCCACAAAAACACCTTAATAGCATCATTCAAAATGTGTACTGTCCTCTTTGGAGTAATGGGCTTTTGATGATAGTAATCAAAGAACGCTGCCTTTGTATATTAGAGTCATAGCCACATTGAGAAATGATGGCTGTTAAGAACATTTCTTTTCAGTAATTATGTGCTTTTTTCAGTCCCTTTCTCTGATTTAAGATGAGTGACAGTGGGGTTGGAGCACGTAGAGTTATTTTCCCCTAACGAAATAGAAACTAACCTTAGAGAGGCAGATATTGGTGGCAGAAATATGCAAAGAACGTGATCTGAAAAAAAAAGATGCAGCCTGCAAAAGCCAATGGGAAGATTAGAGATTAGAAAGAGGTTGGGTTCATACTAATGCAAGTCAAGATTTAGAGACCTGGGCTGTGCATTTGGAAAGCAGAGATCAGATGGGAAGTGTGATGATGGGGTACTGGCTGGGAAATAATGCGTAATGCTTGGGATGGGGGCCAGAATTCATCTGAATGAACAAAGATGATCACACACAGGAGACTGAGATAGGAACACTTACACTTAGAAAATTTTCTTGTTCTTTGTGTAATGAGTCACTTTTAGTCTTTCATGCTGTTTCCTGAGGGTTAAGCCCACTCTGTAGAACAAGGGTCCCAACTTCAACAAAACTCTTAACTCTAAACATTATGACTTAATGACATTTTGGACTTTTCCTGATGGTGGGGGTTTCAGAGAAGCCACATAAACTATATAGAAACAGTGGGATAACTGGGAGCGTGGAAGTGTGGGCTCTCTCGTCTCAGCTCTGCTACTTGTGATTACTATAATCTTTGTTCAGGTATTTAGCTTCTTTGATGTGCTGTTTCCTGCCTTAAAAATTGTCTTATGGGAGGCAGAGCTTGCAGTGAGTCGAGATTGCACCACTGCACTCCAGCCTGGGTGACAGAGCTAGAGTCTGTCTCAAAAAAAAAAAAAATTGTCTTATAGATATATGTATAGCATGCGTTGGCCACTTATGTGCCCATATTCTAATTTAATTCTCACAAAAATCCACGACATATTATTCTGCTATTATTCTCACTTCAGAGATTTTTTTTTTAATGGAGGCTCAAAGAATTTAAGTAACTTTCCCAAGGTCACATGGCTTGTAGATCTTAGATTTCAAAGGAGTCGACTCCCTTTAGAAGGTGATTATGAGGGCATGGAAATTGTATTGGAAATAAGTCATTGTTTTATCTTGTCTGTTTTTATAAACACGCTGGGTTAGAAATCTATTTGCATAAAAGCCTGAAAAATCAGAATAATTTTATGTTATTTTGCCTTATGAGAAATGAAAGGAGGAACAAATAAGATTTGGACAAAATGCATCCTAGAGACATGGCACCAAAGTGGGCTGAACAAACTCCACAAATGTATCTACCCATATAGATCTACCACTGAAGATTATATGTTTTGCATAAATTCTTTTTTCCAAATCAGCAATTTTGAAAGATTTTATATAATTTGAAAATAATATTATCTCAGATTTCATCATATCTTTACCCTCCTTCACAGTTACCTCTACCTTTACCGTCCCCCAAATTTGATGCATGTGAAATTAATTACTCTGGCCATCCATTCTTTGTCTTTTTCCTTCAGGAGGTTTTGAGAGGCTAAACACGTATCTATTGTTTTGGGGAACAATCAAACACTGATAATTTAGGTCAGAATATTACTACTAACGCGTAAGAATCACTGTTGCAAAAATATGGAGCATGGATCATTTTTGACTAGAAAGAAAGTCTTCTGATGATTGAGTCCAAAGGGCTGATTTTTTTTTTCTATTAAAAAACTATTATCTGGCAACAAAAATATATGCTGGCCAAGTTCACACAACACTTTAATTTCAGGGGAGACACTGGAGCTGGCATTCTGGATCGTGTTCAATGGGCTTCTCTTTACTTTTAACAGTTTCTTTAGGGAGCATACAAGATGTTCCTGGGACTTCTAGTTTGTTTCCATGAACTGCTAAAGCCAACATGGGGCCTAGCGAAAGGAAAACACAGAACTACTCCTGAGTTACTTCTGAAATCAAAGATATTGAACTGGGTAACTGCTCCTACATTCATAGGAGTAAGACATTAGCAGTTGATCATAGATTTGTTCTCATGGTTCATAATGTGATTTCAAAATTCTCCATGCTGCACTTGAGGTACATCACTAGTTCATATAGGGAGATTATATATATATACGTGTGTGTGTGTGTTTATGTATATATATACACACATACACACACATATGCACATATATGCATGCATGTACAAAGCAGAAGTCAAAGTATAATCAAATACCTATCATGTGTTATGTATTATTTTAAGCATCTTACCCTTCATCGTAATCCCAGACCCTCATGAAATGGAAGATGTTATTTCTGTTTAGCTTCTCTCTCTAGGATGAGTTTGAGGAACTAAATGAACAGCTAGCTGTATGAGAAGGTGCCTTGTAAACTCTTTGCTGCCTTTTCCCATTCATTGCCATAATGTACGACGAAACCAACTTTCTGGCTCTAACAGCACATTTGGATATGCTGCTTATACTTGATGCTCAGCCCTTATCCTCCTGTTAGCTCAGTATGTTATCTTTTCCGTTCCATATGGCCAATTTCTAATAACACATACCCAACTTTTTGCCCCAGCCCTGTTCCATTCTGGCTAGTGAGAGCCATCTTGCCTGGGTCCCCCAGTGGGAAGGGTTTCACATCATTCACATATTTCTAAAGTGTGTTAAAATATTTTTTGAATGAAAAACTCTAAATTATTCAGATATGTGACAACTTATAGGAGGAATCATTTTTCGAGTCTCCAAAACATTTTAGGAAGCACGAGATCTAATATAATGAAGCTTCTTTATACGTGAGTTATTCTGAAGTGATGTTAAAGTTCTCCACGTGGCACAGAATGAAACATTCTGAAATACTATGCCTGGTAGTCACTGTTTATAGTCTCTATTAAATTCAAACATAATACACCCATAAAAATGGGATGTTGTTTCTATGGATGCTGTTACTCCATTTACTTAGACAATATCAGTAATGTGGGCTGAGTTCTCATTTGACAAACTTATACCAACACAACTTACAGAATTCAGGGAATTAAGGTTTTTTGGGTCATTATCACATTTCTTTCTTCTTTCCTGATCTTTTAGGAATTGGCTTTCTGAATATTTCATATATCCATCTGCTTCATCCATCCCTGTTTACCTGTGGAAACACAGGCTTTGATCTCCTGCTTGGGACATTGTGAGAACTCTCTCCCTGGACTATCTTCTTCTGTCTATCCCACTCTGGTTCCCTCTCCACACTGTAGTAAAAACCACCTGAGTAATCTGCAAAGGTAATCATGCTATCTGCCTAAACACCATTTAATGGTCTGAAGTTAGTAGGATCTGAGATGAAGAGGGGTCAGAGGACCAAGGAAGATTCACAGGGATAAGAAACAGGGGTGACTTCAGTGAATATGCATTAGAGGTCAACTCTTGTAATGTGTTTTGTATGCCCTTCAAAATATCAGGGTGGATTGTGCACATGCACCCTAGAACGTAAAGCATTAAAGAACCAAACCAAACCAAAACAAACAAAAAACACGCAAAATACCAGGGTGGAAAAGAACCACCTGTTCAAGGAGCTTACACTGAGGCTTGGGAAAGGAGGCTCTGGATTCTACCATCTTTCCTTTTGATGAATGACTCTTAAGGACATTTCTTTTCAGTAATTATGTGCTTTTCTCAGTCCCTTTCTCTGATTTAAGACGGGCGACAGTGGGGTTAGAGCGGGTATGGTTATTTCCCTCCCTAACAAAATAGAACGTAACATTAGAGGTAGACATTGGTGGCAGAAATATGCAAAGAACATGATCTGTAAAGATTAGATGCAGCCTGAAAAAGCCAATGAGAAAATTAGAGATAAGAGATTAGAAAGAAAAGTCAACATTAGATACCTGGGCTCTAACTCTTCTAACTTTTCATAATTCTTTTCTTTGTCCTTATGTCACTTAGTTGTAGCCAGATTGAGACCAGATAGGGAAAGACTCAATCTTGAATGAAAAAGAAGGCACATACATGACATCTGAAGTTATTAAACCCATGTTTGCTAGGCCTTTTTCTTCTTATTTAATATTCCTCCGGGGTTCTTCATCAAAGTCACATCTGTGTTTATGCCAATAACATCATTCTTAATATTCCCATAAGGAAACTATGCACTTCTTCAAGGACTTTTTTTCCTCAGACAGTGTCTGTACATTGAGATCTAAGCCCAATTTACTAAGCTGGATAACCACAATCTTTATTAATAGGTGCTACACTTATTACACTAAACACAAAGAGATTTCAGTGAGTAGGCAGACAGTTTAAGTAAAATCACCTGAGACTCCCACACATACGCATCTTTGTGGTAGTAGAGAGTATGGGAATAGGCATGAGGACAGAATGGAGGCGGCAATCAGTTATTTTAGTAATTTCTCTACAGGTCAAGGTAAGTGGAGGAATGAAGCCCCTAGACCTTTCCCTTTGCATCACATATGCTGCTGCTCTTACTTTATAATCAACTGCAGTGAAGGCTATGTCTCCTTTAGTAGGGCTGTGGACCCATCAAAAATAATTTGTCTGGAGTAAGCCGAGGGAAAAAGGGGCAGCCTACCTTTTGCTAAACCGCAGATCATTTTGGTCTGTCAGTCTGTTGTTTGTGTTCCCCTCTGCATGGCTCTAGCCACATGTGCTGCTTTCTCTCAGTGAACTCTTTCCACCATTGTGCCCTTCCAACCTCTAGTCTGCCTGTGATCGCAGCCCTGAGCTGCCCAGGCATCTGGTGCCTGCAGGTCATACTCCAGTTCCCCAAAACCCAGTGCAACCCACAACAACAAAGCCTTTACTGGAATGTAATAATGTTCCGATTTTGCACGTTTGAGACAGCAAATTATCAGGAGCTGATGGTCCCTCATGTTGATCTATATTGCTCTCAGATACCGTCTGACTATACAAGGATGCTGAACAAGTTCCCAGAAATAAACATTGCATATTTCTTTGACATTATTAAAAGTGTAACCCTATTAAGTGATTTTATTCAAAGCTGATTTGTGGCTCGTAATAGTTTTCTTAAAAAGTTACTTGTTATTTTATTCTCCAAAATGTGAAATCAGGATAAAAAATGCAAAATAAAATAATAAAATTTCACTTCTCACTCTTTAGCTACATATATATATATATATTTCTACATGTATGTTTTATAGGCAAAAGGTGTTTAGTGTCTTAAAAACTACCAAAAAAAAGGCAATCGGCAATATAATGCCTAGAAAAGCAGGCAATTTGAATATAAATGGGCAATTATAAAGAAATATAAACTAACACTACATGGAAAAAGATTTTCTAAGTTACTAGCAATCAGATAAATCAGATTAAACAATAACATTTTCATATATCAGAATGCAGACATTAAAGTTTTTGAAAATATGAAATTTTGGTGAGTTTGTTGGGAAATTGATACTCCTATATCAATTCCTTGTGAAATAGAAATTGGGAAATAAATTGCTGTGGAGAAATAAATTGATAGAGGGGCACAGGGAAATTGGCAATTTGGAATTGCTATCAAGTCACAAACACCACAGGACTCAATAATTCTCTAAGGCATCTGTATTAGCTAAGTACTCATATATATACACAATGAGTCTGATGGAGAACTGGTATTGAAACAAAAAAACAAAAATAAAAGTTCATTAAGAAGATAATCACTGAATAAAATAACTATATTCACACTTTACAATTATGTAGTATATTAAAAAATTGAAACAGATATGTATTGCTGAAAAGAAGCATGTGAAAATTGATACATACTGAATACACTTTATGGAATTAAATACTATATATTTTCTAGGTACATATACACGTGCATGTATATAATATGGATGTCAATACATTGTAAAGGGCATACCGAAATGACACTAAGCTAATAGCAATAATGTCTTAGGTTTAAGTAAAGAAGACAGGGAGGGGTGTGGGTTTAGGGGGTGTGGCAAAAGGAAAATTTTGTCTTATCAATATTTTGATTTTTAGTAAAAATAATATGTCCATACATTCACTATGCTATTAAAAATTAATACTAATTTTTATTATAAACAGAAGACTCTAAAAAGAACAGCAAATATTACAATTTGTGACATGTTTTGAGATTGCAGATTTTTTTCTTGCTATTTTATGTTAGTGCTTTACTGATTATCAAGCACTACTGAAGTACACAGGCAAAATAAGTGAGGCTGTATGGCTTCATGGCTAAGTATATGTGTTTTGAGGTCACCCTGTTTGTTTTCTGGTACGACTGCTTGCAGTTGATCAACTTGGTCAAATTATTTCACCTGACTTTGCTACAGTCTCCCCATGCGTTCAGCAAGAACAAGCATAAGGCAAGCAAGCACACAAACTTTACTACCACTTTTGATAGTGGTGAATATTAAATGAGATCCACAAGAAAGCTGTAGAACAAGATGGAGACAGGTAGTGAGCCCTCAGGACATAGGAACCACTATTAGCTCCTGGCTGTGCAGAAAGCTACCTTTTATCATAGGTTTACAGATTTCTTTACACACACACACACACACGATGAAAGCTAAAATCTCATTCCCTTTTCTCCACGAACTTGAAAAATCTCATCACTTAACAGGAAATTTGAATAAATCATAACTTTATCTTATATAAAGTGACACAAAACACCAGGACACTAAATTAAGTCCATTTCAAACAGGCTTCAATAATTTACAGCCTGCAAAGCTTCAAACTCTTCATCTATTTTGTTTTAAGTTTGGATTTCTTGCACTCTGACATTTTCAGATGTTTCCAAAATGTCACCATACTAGGGCAAAAGCAGCTATTCTATCAAGTGCCCTTGAAATGCTTCCAACTCCACATTCTGTGTTAGTTGTGCTTCACGTGCATGACTGTTACATAGAAAATAAAATTTTTTTTTCAGGATAAAATGTTAGATTTGAGAAGTCAAAGTTTTATGAGGCAAAAAGCTTATCTTAAACTGATTCCTTCAACTTCATTAATCATTATTGAATGCTAATAATCACACACATACAAACACACACCACCCCACACACCTTTCTGGTTAATAGGTGACTTTTACAACAATTCGACCAATCAGGAGTACCTGCTGGTATAAATAAAAAATAATTTTTAGATCTTCAAAATCTTCAATGACAGCTGAATTCCTAGTTTCTATTCCAAATTCTTCTCATAGTTTAAAGGTTTTTTAAAACAACCTGTTTGATTTCGTCTTACCTATATAATCTTACTTTGTATGATTTCTCTACTAGCACTTTTCTTCTGAGTCTTCAACGAGTTTACTGTCACATGAAAATATGATGATAATGAATTACGTCAATGTTAAGTGGGAACTGGCTTTTCTGTTTTTCAATCACTGAAACATTCAGTCATCTTTCAAAACCCAGTTCACTGGGTTTTCCATGAAGTTTCCAGGCCACACTATTCAGCCTTCTCTGAATGTGCGTCGCACAGAGTCTCCATACCAAGTAGCCCAGAACTTTGTCTATACTGTTTTGTTGGCTGAAGATCTATGTGTCTAACTCTCATCTGCATAATTTGAACATAAAATCCCTGAAGATAGAGATTTGGAAACTGTTCTGCATGTAAATGATTTCATTCCATAAAATTGCAAAACGAGGATGAATTGGTTACATTTGATAATCCAAAAACATTTTTAAAGGCATCCTGGGATGGTGGCAGAGAGGAAGACATCAGCAATCTAACTCTCCATGTGGACAACAATTTCACAGACAGACTCTGTTTGTTGTGATTTTTGGAACTCCTAAGTCTATCAAAGGCTTGCAAATTCTTGGGAAATGTGTGGACAGTAAATTCTGTTTAATATGAACCAATTTTATCTCTTAGTTAAGCAGAGGCTACCTGTTATTTATCCTATAACCTTGTGACAGGCAGCTGTGCATGTGTTCCTGAAGTATCTTGCACAGAGCTTGTGGAAGCCAGAGTGGGCGAAAAAAACCCTGCTTTTTGAATATCAAGGATCTGTGTTCCGATTATTGACTACTGGAAAAAGGTGGAGAGCCTTTGTTGTTGTACCTTTCCCCAGTATTGCAAGCACTTCCCTCCCTGGCTAAATGACTTTCAGGAAATATAAAGGGACACCAAATTTACCCCCCTTAATTTTTCCCTTTTTTTTTTTTCCTTTCCGGAGTTAAACATTGATGCTATGGGCATTAAAAAGCAACTATATATACAAAGGAAATTAGGAAGTTACCATGCGTGCCCAGAAAAAGGTTCAGGCTCTGCAATGACCTGAGAAGATCACAAGTTTGCACTCTAGGTTGATCTCTGGCATACATACAATGCAACACTATAATCAAAACAAAAACAATAAACAAAACAGAAAACCAGCAAATTCTGGGGGAGGGAGGAGAATTAAATTTCCAGAGTTATCACATTTTAAAATAAAAATATTTGGCTTTCAACAACATCAAAAGACATACAAAGCAACAAAAATGTATGACTTATTCAAAGGCAAAAAAAAAAAAAAAACAACAACAACAGAAACTGTCCCTGTAAAACACCTGACAGAAGGGAAGATCTACTATGAAAAGACTAAAACAAATCTCTTAAGATGCTCAGAGAACCAAGGGAATACTTGCGAAAGTCCTGAAAACAATGTGTGAAAAAAATGGAAAGATCAATAAAGAGACAGAAACCAAAAGGAAATTTTGGAGTTGAAAAGTACAATAGCTGAAATCAAAAATTCACTAGAGGGACCTGATGACAGATTTGCACAAGCAGAAGAAAGAATCAGAACACTTGAAAATAAGACAATGGGAATTACTGAGTCTGAGGAACAAAGTAAAAAGATTGAAGAAAAATAAGCAGAGCCTATGGATCCTGTCAGATTTTAACAAGACTAACACACTGGTTGTGGGAGTCCAGATTAAGAAGAGAAAGAAACAAAGAAAATATTTAAAGAAATAATGGCCAAAAATGTCCCACATTTGATGAAAGATATGAACATAAGCATCCAAAAATCTCAATGAACTCCAAGGAGTATGAACTCAAAGATGTCCATTATGGATACACATTATAATCATCAATCTAAAGTCAAAGAATTTTGAAAGCAGTGAGAAACAAGCAAATCATGTACAAGTGATCCTTCTCATCAGAAACTTGGAGGCAGGAAGGCAGTGGGCTGATACACACAAAATTCAAAAGAAAACAGAAAGAAAGAGAAAGGAAAAGAAAAGAGACCTGTCATTCAAAATCACAACATCCAGCAAAACTGTACTTTAATGATGAAGGAGAAATGAAAACATTCCAAAGTAAATACCAGTTGAAATTGCTTATTAGCATATGCATTCCCTGCAAACAATGCTAAGGAGACCAGCAGATTGACATGAAGGAAACTAGATAGCAACTGGAAGCTTTATGAAGAAATAAAGATCTTCGTAAAGGTAAATACCAGGGCAATTATAAAACTAACATTATTGTAATAATGATATGTAACTCCACTTTTTGTTGGAAAAATGTAAGAAACAGGTAAGATTCAGCTTTCTGAAATCAGATATGAAGGTGGAAACATGGTTTGGAATTGGAAACCAATTCTACAACAGTTCTATGAGCAATTTTATGCCAACAAATTCAGTAACAGAGGAAATAAGCACATTTCTGGGAACATAAAACCTACTAAGGCAATAAACTATGAAGAAACAGAAAGCATGAATACACCTGTAACTAACAAAGAGAGTGAATTCATAATTAGTAATCACTCATCTTCCAACAAAGAAAAGCCCTGAACCTGATGGTTTTACCAATGAGTTCTACCAAGCCTTAAAAAGAAGGCAAATTCTTACATAGCCCATAACATGAATGGACCTTGAGAACATTATGATGAATGAAATAAGCCTATCACAAAAATATAAATGCTGCATGATTCTAGTTATATGAGGCACTTCAGGCAGTCAAAATCATAGAGACACAAAGTAAAACGGTGATTGCTGGGGGCTGGGGAAGTGGGGAACCGAAGAGTCATTGTCAAGTGAGCACATTGTTTAGAGCTTCAATTTTTGCAGCACTTTTCAAGACTTCTGGAAGTGGATGATGTAAAGCCTTTTGTAATTATGTAAAGGCGCTTTGATGACGTAGAATTACTACCTTAACTATTTTAAGCCCAGTGGCATTAAGTACATTCATATTGTTGAATTCACATTGTTGAACAATGTGAATGTACTTAAACTAAATGCCACTGGACTTAAAATAGTTGAGGTAGTAATTTCAAGTGTATTTTCCAAAAGTTTAATAAATGAAATAAAATATTTGAAATTTATTCTGTCAGAGAGTCTTTTTTTATTATGCAGTAATTAGTCAACACTTATTTTGAGTCTGTAAATCACTAGGTCTTTTGTTAGGCTCTGTGGCTTTGTTAATGTAGAAGTCAGACTTTTAGTCAATGCCCTCAAACTTCTTATAACTCATGTCAGGAAACTGGCAAATAATTAGGGTCCATGCTACAAAAGAAAAATTACTGAGACCATCCAAATAAGAAACGGCCATGCTATTCTGGTGCCTGGTTGGCCTGGAGTCCCAGGTCTGACATCAGTGCTAAAGCTTAAAGGAAATATGAGGATCCAAAACAGCACTGAATGAAAAAATGAGGACATAAATTCCTTCATAAGGGCATTGTCTGTGTGGTTACACACAAATGTTACTTCACTGAGTTTCTGGAATACTCAATCAAATCTATAATAAATTCTATTCAAATAAAGAACATTAGATGAATATTGAGCAACAATACAATTTAATCTGCAGTGCTTGGAGTTGAAGTCTATGAACAAACAGCCTGCTTCATACATCGCAGGAGATCATACCAAGAACCATCAAAGTTCTTCCTTGCCTGGCTTTTGAGGTTACTCTTGTTAGCCAGTCTCACCTCCCTGGCCATATACATGAAGGAATAGTCTTGCTTAAAAAGAGACTTTGAACAAACTTCTAGTTTTTTAAATAATCTTCCAGCATTATAAACTTTCAAATGTGGATAACTTAAGAAATACTGATTACATAGATCTTGATACTGCTTTAAGAGATAATGGAAATCACCAATGATGTGCACTATATGATTTAGATAACAAAATTAATTTTTGGTAATATTTTCTGATGATCTATTTAATATTTTGCCAAATATTAGTCACATAAAATCATACCCTCATATATTTTTAATATAATTTTTAAAAATAAAGGTCAATTTACCCACTTAAGATTCTAGAAATGTTTTAACTATCCGTTAGTTTGATTTATACCATTTAAATATGAAGACTGTTAAATAAAATACTTCAGACAAATTAAATGTAGCAGAGATTATCTGAGCAAAAACGATTCATGAACTGGGTAGCCCTCACAACCAGGAGTGGCTCAGAGAGCTTCACCCAGCAATGTGGGTAGACAGCTTTTATAGACAGACAAAGTGATCTACAGAAAGCACTTGATTGGTTACAGCCTGACATTTGCCTTATTTTCCATGGTGTGAAGTGACATTTGCTTTGTTTGGATATGTGCTGATCATTTAGGCATCCTGTGATTGACTGAAGCTTGGCTGATATGATTGGCTGAAACTCAGCTACTTGTTACAGGAATATGCTCTTAGGCTGTAATTTGTTAAGTTAGTTGCAGTGCAATACTGAGAACTCCAAGTATGGAGGCAACCTAGGGCCAGATTTAGTTTAAAAAGACATATGGAAAATGCACATCCATATACAGTCCTCTCCTGAGCTATGTGAATGCCAGTGGCCATATTTGAAAATGTTGATCTCAATCTCTATACAAATGAGAACTGCAGATTGCCAGAGAGGGGTGAAGTGGTGGGGTGGCAGCTGGTGAAGAGGAGAAAGAGAGGAAAAATTTGCAATAACTTTCAGACTTTTAATTTCTAGGCTCTAGGTGGTCATGATAAACTTTCCAAGTAGTATGGGGATACCAGCAGACCAAAGCTTCAAAACATCCACAGAGCTCACATCTCCTGAGATGCAGAGGACTAATTTGAGATGAACTGGATACATCAGGGAGACTCAGCATCTCTCCAGAAAAGGATGCTCCCTTTTTGATGGACAGGAATCAGCACAAGGAAGCTACATAGTTTTGACGGAAGTGAATAACATGACTCTAATAAGCAAAGCTTCACAATAAATAAGGTTAGTAAAATTATTTGGGAGATAACTATAAAACTAAACAAATAATATAAGTCATGCCTTTAATGGATTTTTCAATACTAGTGAAGTGATAACTAAAGCAGGATACATCTGATGCTGGGTATCTATATGTGTATGTCATAACTTCACTTCTCATGAAGAAATTCTTTTAGTTAAATACATCACACTTATAATAAAATTCCAGAACATGGAGCACTGATTGGTTAACTCAGTATTTTGACACACACTGAAAATAAGACAGACCTCAGTTTTTACATCTTAATTAGTCCTACATTTAAAGTCATTTGCAAACAAATAATTTCCTGTTTCTCTAGAACATATGCATAGTAATTAGAATGTTAATGTAAATGTTTTTGTAAACTATTATTGATGAATGCAGTTCAGTTCAGCCTTGAGTATCATCCCAAGTTTTCTTCTCAATACACAGGGCTGGATGCTTTTACGTTGTAACCTAGTGGAGCACTCAAACTAGACACACTTCGGCTTCCTTTTCCCAATAGGCTGGAGTGCAGGGTCTCGGTGTTAAGTATCAGCTCTTATTCTTTTGTCAAGACTTGTCATCTGCTAAACATCCTTTTTTATTTTCCCTCAGCCCTCGATTTACTTTTCCAATTTTAATTAACTTAATTTTGCTCCCTTAACAATTTTCCTCATCATTTTTGGAAAAAATCTCTCTTTCGAGAAGCAGTTGGTACAACCTGCAATCTATGAAGTCAGAAACTCATGGGATCTGTTTTGGCCACAGTCATTTAATCTATCAAAGTAACAGTTTTTTATTTATGAAAGGGGATTATCACTGTGTGCAAGACATGTAGGTAAATACAGTATCTGCTTTATAAGGTTCTATAAAAGTCATAAATTAGTTAACATGCATAAAGTGCTTACATAGTGCTTGGTTCACTATAGGTATGATGATCTATTATCAGTATTATTAAATAATATGTGTAAATGCGTGGCTCCTAGCAACTGTTTCACCAGTAACAGCTCCCATTACGGCTCTCATTTGACTTTCTCTTTAGTTATGATTGTTTTGTAGCTGAATTTAGTTGCCATGACAAGGAAAGGAAGGAAGAAACTCATATGTAGCCTTTACAATTCATTCATTCATTTATTCATTCCCAGAATCATGTATTTAATAAATATTTATTGACTACTTATTATATTCCAGACTCTGTGCTGGATTCTTATAAACATATATTACTTTATATAATTCTCGAGATAACTGGCTATATAAGGCATCATAGTAACTATTTTATTGATGAAAATAAATGAGAAGTCAAAACACCTGTTGAGGTTCATTTGGCGCTCAGAAAATCTGACTCCAAATCTGGATTCTTCTCACCTCCCCCCATTACCTTTGGCTGAGTTTCTGCCTGTTATGCTGTCCAGAGCATGCACAGAACTCAATTATGTTTTATAAATAAGAATGTAAAATCTGAGAAAGATGATTAGTCTCTGTAACTTCTACATACATGAGAACTTTATTATTTCCCCATATTACAATTCCATGCTCCTAAGAATCCAGCCTCTGAAAGTGATGCTACTGTAGACTGACTCAGCAGTCACAGGCAGCCTCTGAAGCGAGTGTTTTCATCTGGAATGGTGTTTCCGGCTGTATTAACGGGCACTTTCTGCACTACTGATCAGTTTAGCTGGGTGGTTGATTTAATTTGGTCATCAACACAGCCATAGAAACCAGATGCATCACTTTGTTTCAGTTGACTGTTGTTGAACAAGCAGAGCCATAAGCTTACATAGGGTGTTAGCAACCCCTGGATTAGATCCACACAGACGTGGATTATTGAGAAGCTCACTCCTTCATTGAATTACCTGCACTGGGTGGAAACTGACAGGGAGATGGGGCTGGTCATTGTATGTGATAGTTTTATCAAGCTATTCAAGCTATATATATTTTGTTTGTGTCTTGGCAATGTTTTAGTTCCCCCTATGAAGAGGGAGTAAGAAATTTTTTCCTAACTTTCAATCAAAACTTGAAAATGCTTAGAATTCAATTTCTTTTACACCATGGACCAGGTTCTTTTTGTTGAAGTGTGAAAGCAGAGACTTGTGCCTGAATGAAACATTGCTAGTGTAAGGTTTTTCGGTAACATCTATTACCTCTTTTTCTTTTCTACAGACAGCTGTTATTTAGGTGGGGCTTTAATTTTTGCTTCTTGGTTCTGTAATAATATTTAATTGGCTACCAGAAACTTATGTAAGGGGAATTTTGTCATTTGGGTTTTTGTTAAGTTTACTTTTATACAAATTACTGTGTTTTCCAAATAAAATTCATGCATGCATTATGATCAAGATTTTTAATTCATTTAGACATATTCCGAGATGCACAATTACTACTTTTTGGCTTTTGAATATAAGCTACCCAGACACTTCTCTTAAGTCGTCGTATTCACTATATTTGTATTCTTCAAAATAATTAAAGCACGGGTTAAAAAACCCAGGAACAATAAATGAGCCATTAGTCAATGATTTTTTTTATTTTCAGATATAAATAAATATTATCATTATTATGTGGAAACCATAACAGCAACATGCAAAACATAGCATATTCTGTTTTTTCTCAACATACTCTCCAACAGATATGGACCATTTCAACAATATAATTTGGTTTCAGCATTGCCGAGGATTTCCCATGTCCCTTAATGCTTCACATTCACAACTACTTGATGTGTCCTGTATCTCAATTAACTTGACTCAAGCTCAGGCTTTCATGATTTTCATTGCATGTATGAGCTACATTTTAGCTTGAGGTCACTGCTCCTGAACTTGTAAAACAGCTTTATGAATAAAACAGTACTGAATATACGCAAGGCATATTTCAGGTTGCTATTTTGCTAGTGCACCACATCAAGATGCCTCCTTCATTCTTTTTGATTATTCATTGTTTTCCTTTAAACAAATATTCTCAGTCACATTTCGTGCCCTGAAGTTTCCATCATGGTCACTCTGTCATCACAGAACAATAAGCACAATTGCCCATTAGTTTAACCTCATCATCTCTCTGTTTGAAATCACACTGTAATAAGAAATATTCTTGTGAGAGATCAGCTCACTGCCAGGCTTTCTTTTCTCAAGTTTGCTGCTTACTACGTAGAGAAGTTTTAGCTAGATGTCTATAGATATGTGGAGAGATATACTCCATATTCATTTCTGTACATCATTCTCTTCTGCAATTTATTTACTCTTTTACTCTCTTGAAACTTCCGTTTCCTCAAATTTTGAGGTAAGTAGCATCAAATTTAAGTGTAGAGCTTTGATTTTGTGTCTACAAATTCCATGCCACTCACTTTCCCTCATCTCTCACCTTTGTTTTATTTTGTTAAAAAACCTATACATTTTTCCTGGGAAACTGTAGCCATTTAAATTCATGTTCAAAATCAGAATACCATAACCTCTCCCAAAAGCAACATGACAAAATGTATCAAAACTTTTCATATTGTTTATGACTTTTAATTTAGCACTTCAAAAATAAATGATAGTACATATGCATGACACAATGTTATTCATTGGTTTGTTTTCAAAAAATGTTGAATAAATTGTAAATTTATCACAAAATATTCAACAAATACTGAACTCTACTGCACGGCAGTCGCTGTTTCAGTGGTAAGTGAAAAATTGATAAGAAACTGTATGACAATAGTACAATGCTTATTTGTAACTAAATATGAAGGGCATGTATCAAAACAGAGACTTGGAGAATCTGTAAGTACGCTTTTCATTCTTAATATGTTTTTATATTCTTCATGTTGTACAATGAGTATGTATTATTTTTATAAGAATGAGAACTCCACCTACTTGTTTTATAAAGCAGAAAACTTAGCAGTTAATACCACTTGCTCCATGTACTTGATCAGGAGGTAGAGTAAGGGAGATGATTATTCACAGAATATTACAAATACGGAGCTGACCTCAGGCATAGGTGCTTTCAAAACTAATACACACTTGTGGCTATTCTGACACCTAGTGACTGAGTGCCTGCATCGAAATCAGCAGGGTGCTTATATTAAATATATATTCTAAGTTCCAGGCCAAACCCATATTTAGTCAGACACTTGACGTGGGAGCTTGAATTACTCAATGTATGCTGCATTATTATACCAAAACTTGGCTATTTATAACAAAACATGTTTATTATCTCACACAGCTTCTGAGGGTCAGGAATTAGCAGTTGTCGGTGGGTGGTTCTGGCTCTGGGCCTCTCATGAGGCTCCAGTCTGAAGGTGTGGTTCTGGAGGACCAGTTTCCAAGATGGCTCCCCAACATGGTTGTTGGCTGGAAGCCTCACTTTCTTCCTGGCTGTTAAAGGAAGCCACAGTTCACCAGCACACAGTCCTCTTTGCAGATTGCTTAACAGCTGGCTACCTCAGAGGGAGTGATTCCTGACAGAAAGCAAGAGCAAACCACAATGCCTGGTACCCAAGTCACACAGCATCACTTCCAATGAATTTTATTCTTCAGAAGCTGTGTTAGGGTTCTCCAGAGGGACAGAACTACTAGGATATATGTATATATGAAAGGGAGTTTATTAGAGAGAATTGGCTCATGCAATTACAAGGTGAAGTCCCACAATAGGTAGTCTGAAAACTGGGGAAGAAAGAAGCCAGTAGTGGCTTAGTCTGAGTCTAAAGGCCTCGAAAGCAGGCAAGTCAACAGTGCAGTCTTCAGTCTGTGGCCAAAGGCCCAAGAGCCCCTTGCAAACCACTGGTATAAGTCCAAGAGTCCAAAGGCAGGACCTGGAGTCTGATGTCCAAGTGCAGGAGGAGTGCAAGGAAGCACCCAGCACAGGAGAAAGATGAAAGCCAGAAGACTCAGCAAGCCAGCTTATCCCACCTTCTTCTGCCTGCTTGTTCTAGCCTTACCGGCAGCCTTTTGGACAGCACATACCCACGCACACTGAGAGTGGGATTCCTTTCCCGGTCCACTTACTGGAATATCAGTCTCCTCTGGCAACAACCTCACAGAAACTCCCAGAAACAATACCATTACCTAGACATCCTTTAATCCAACCAAGTTGATATCTAATGTTAACCATCACAGGTTCACCCCTTGTCAACTTGGCACAAATACACATCTCCTGAAAGCATACATAATCTCCAAATAATGACAATAATATGATCATAATTACACCTAACACAATACACCTATCCTTCGTACAACTCGAAGTGCAATAATCCTTAACTTAAATGCTATTACATAAAGTTAACAACACTCGAATGCTGATATGAAGTCAGTAAATGAAGTCAATTACTCAATGTAGTCCACATTCAAGAAGAGGGAAATTAAGCTCCAACTCTTGAAGGAGTCTTAAATAACTTCTGGATTTAAAACCACCACCCCACTGCCTCAGAATCTGTTGCTATAATACAAACTCTTTCTCTCCTAACTCTAATGCACGAGTAGGTTAGAGACAACCATCACATCTCTCTTCCAGTGCAGTGCACATCTCTATTTCATCTCTCCATCCTTACTACACAAAGGGTGCCTGGGCACTTACCCATTCTTGTTTTAAGACTTCACATTGTTAGGAGGAGAGCCTCATCTCACCAGATGTTCAATTATCTCTTTGAACAGATTTGATTTACAAGGTTTTTTTCCCCCCTTCATATTGAGCCAATGTATATATTGTGTAATCTCCTTTTATCACTTCAAATTTTCTATATCTAGACTACATTTAAAAAAACACACTATGGTTTGTCATCAGGGATTTTATTCTTTTAAGATGGTGGGTGCAGTTTTAAAATCTGCCTAGGTGAATATCATAAAACACAACTCTTGATAAATGTGGGATTAGCTGGCAAATGTCTCAGAGTAAGATGGAATAGATAAAGATCTAGAAAAAATAAAGCCTGAAATATAGATGGAATGTTGAGAAAAGGGAGTCATGCCTTAGAATTTTTTTTAAAAAGAAAGAAGATTCAAAACACATCCTCAATTTAATTTTAATATATATGAAACATGGTGATAGAAAGTACTGTCAACAGTTCATAACTGAAGAAAAACACCACGTTTCTTCCTCAAGTTTTGCCAAGTGGAGTCATTTAGAGAAAAAGAAAAAAGTGTATTAGTCCATTCGCACATTGCTATGAAAAAATACTCAGGACTGTTTAATTTATAAAGAAAAGAGGTTTCTCTGATTAACTCACAGTTCTGCATTGTTGGGGAGGCCTCAGGAAATTTACAATAATGGCTGAAGGCAAAAGAGAAGTGGGCCCCTTCTTTACAGGGTGGCAAGATGGAGTGGGTGAAAGCAGGGAAAATGCCAGACACTTATAAAACCATCAGATCTTGTAAGACTCACTCACTATCATGAGAACAGCATGGGGGAAATCACCCCCATGATCTAATTACCTCCACCTGGTCCTGCTCTTGACATGTGGAAATTATAATTCAAGATGAGACTTCGGGTGGCGACACAGTCAAACCATATCAAGGCATGACAACCAGTACCCCACTGTCCATATAAAAAGGTTTGAGAGAAAAAGGAAGTATTTGAAGGTATAGGAGAAACTTTTTGAGTAGTAAGCAATGTTTCCTTGTCCCTGATGGATGTGGGGAAAAACAGAGGCACCATCCATTTGTTTCCCATGAAGTTGGGGTTTGACAACCAGCATATCTGCAAGAAGGAGGCAACTGCATTTCAACCTCTGAACGAAGATAGGCTGAACTTCAGTCCATGTGCCTCCTTTTCTTTCCTTATGGAGAATGGTGAGATGGACTTGGAGGGAGACACAGCAATTAAGTATAGGGATAACAATCTTTTTCTTGGTAAGTGTGGTGTGACAGATGTGGAAGGAATTCCTTGGGATCCTGCAAATCCAGGCTAAATTGTGAAAGAAGCTGCAGCCAGCTGTTGGTTACTCCCCATCATCCCAAAATATTTCCTGGCTAGTGGCACTACCATGTAGGGTAGACATCTGCCATTAGAGAGAAGCAGTGGAGAGGGATGGCAGCTGTGCTCTCAGAACTGACTCATGTCCCATGTCCATGCAGGAGACCATCTAGTTGATGACAACAGCACTTGGAGACAACAGAAAATGGACTGTGCCTCAGTTGCAGAACTTCCCCTATAAGCAAAGGATTTTCTCCTGGTCCATCTCACCCATTATAGGATCACCACAGCTAGGGGGCACTCTATCTGATCTCTTAGAGGAAAATGCTAAGAAGGAAGTGACTGAAACTTTTACAACTATAAAATGAATGCCAAAAGAGCTGACTGTGGAGGGAAAAAATCACCCATAGTGATGCCACTTACTAGCAATTATATTTTTTCTCTGCCCTCCTTCTTTCACAAAGTATATTTTGTGCCTTGTGGGTTATTACACTGAGAGCTCCGAATTAGGTAATTTAAAAAAATATATACATACACAAAATTAAACTCTTCCATATATTGGTGAGTTGAGACTGCCAATTTAAAGCTATTAGATCTGAGGGTGAACCTATGTGATGCTTAGGACAAATTGCTGCTTCCTTGACACCACATATGATTACCAAAATAATGACTGATAATGTTTACTGATTGCTTAAAATGTACCACCAATGTGCTAAGTACTTTGCAAATATTATTTTATCTGAGCTTAATAATTCTATGAAATGACACAGATATCATCCTTCATTTGAAATCACTGGAAACCAAGATACAAAGTGGGGTGTGGGAGGAGTTAAAGCCAAATAGGTAGGCAGCATCCAGGGTCCTAGGAGGAGAGGCACAATAAGAATTTGAACCCAGGCAGTCTTAGTCCAAAGCATAGCTTTAGTCTTTGCTTACTTTCTCTTCTTTCACTGGAACTGTAGAATGAAATCAACACAATTGCCTCTTCTTCAAGTAGGTACTGCCAGTTAAATGACACGCTCTGTTTATTTTTGGAAAAGTAAGTTTTGCTTTCAGCCCTCTAAAAGGAATCGCCACATAAACATCAAAGTTGAACTACTGATTAAAATAAGTGAATGTACTGCTAATTATTTTCTTTCTGAAACAGAAGTGATGGATGCTATATGCTTGGAATTGAATATGGTTCTTAAGACATAGACAGCTTGCATTCATTTTCTTTGCTTAACTTACATAATACATTTCATAATTAAAATATAATGGTGCTTTGCTACTGCACCCCTCAAATCTCACTGCATGCACTCATTCACTCATTCAATCAATCACTTATTATTATTTATAGCCTCAAGAAGTATCTATTGTGAACAAAACACTATGCAAGATGCTAAGAAGACCAAAAGAACAGATAATAGATTTGATTTTGAATTCATTGACCAATTGATTCTTAAGCTTCTTGAAGATTTAATAGAAACAAGCTGAAGAAGAATGGGGACGAGTCTTCCAGTTAAAGAGAAGCTAAAGAGGAAGAGAAGCTAAAGAGGAAGAGAAGTATCTCAGGGCATAGTACACTGTTATTTCAATTATTTCAGTCATACTCAGAAACAAAGTTTCATATGAAGATGCTGGGATAGTGGATACAGTCTGAACACTGGTGTGCAGAATTTGAATTCCATTTGGAAAGAAATGGGAGTCATTTAAATGTTTTAATTTTATATGTGATGTGATAGATTTGATCTTAAAAATGTGACTTTCATGTACAGTGGTTTACAGTAGATTGTTATATAGGGCAAGAAACCAGTCAGAAGGACATGGCAAATTTAGATTAAAAATGATGAAGAGGATTTTAGTGTGATTCAAGATGTAGTAAGAACCAAATTTACCCTCATCACTGTAACGAATAAGTGAACAAAATATACAAATCCACCTTTTTGAGGATAATGGGTATAAGATAATGAAGGACAGTGATCACTGTGAGGAGAGAAATTAAGGAAACTGTATGAGTGTGCCATCTTCATGCATTGAGACTTTTTAGGCCATGGTGCAGGAAGGGGTAGCCCAGCCAGAGCCCAGCAGGCCGAATTGCAGCTTTTAATAGAGCAAGGCAGTTAAGTTTCCAGGAAAGAATATTTGAGAAGAGAAAGTTTTTCAAAGAGAAACGTCCAGAGATGTACAAAGAGTCTCATTCACCACATATTTAGCTAAGTAATGCTTAGTACCTATATTTAAGACTACCTGAGACGAGAACAAGATCCACCTGGATGGATTACAGTCAAGAGCATCCCATGTGACACAGCGTCATGAGTAGTGCTAGTTTCTACAAGCTGGACTGTGAAACCTCATGATTCACAGGGCACTGGGTAGGGCATACAGAAGGGTATTGCCTTAGTCATGAGAAAGAAATACTCCAGGTCTGAGAATTGCTCCAGTATCACCTAACAAATTGAATAAGCAAGGCCTGAGAGACCCAGCTTTTTCTAGGTAACTTGAATGTATCCTAGAACAAAGCTAAAGATTAATAAGAACACAAAAATATCATTCAACATGGTAAAAATCAGAATGCCTGGCAAACAATCAAAGATTATCAGGCAGGAAAAGAAGGAAGAAAAAATATAACCCATAGTAAGGATTTAAAAAAAATAAATCGAAACTAACAGAACGGATACAGATTTTAAATTTAGCAAAAAAGTTTTTGAATTTATTAAAATTATATTCAATATATGCATACAGCTAACTGGCTCAAAAAATTTAGAAACATGAGGAAAATCATGCCAAAATCAAATTGTTTAAAACCAATTAACAAGATAAGAAAATATTAAACCTAACAGCAAAAAAGGGCATATTATGTACAAAGGAATGAAGATAAGAGTAATAGCAAATTTTTTATCAGAAACAATGTAACCAAAAAGATAGTGGAGCACTATCTTTTAAGTACTAAAATAAAGTACTATCAAGCTAGAATTCTATACTCAGTGAAAATGTATTTTAAAAATGAGGAGGAACTAATGCCTTTTGAGACATATAAAAGCTTCAATAATTCATTACAAACAGACCCTAACTCCACATAAAATGTTAAATATTCTTTAGGCAGTTGAAAAATGAACCAACTGAAAATCTAATTTTACACACAAAAATGAAGAGCACCAGAGATAGTGACTACATGTGTCATAAAAAACATTGCAGTTTCTGTCTTGTTCTTTTGGATTGTTTGTACTGGAAATCCAGTTGATAACGGTGAATCAGTTCACTTGGTGTATAATCATGGGAGGAACTTTGACCTCGCACCTATAACCATATAAGCAAATTGTCCTGGAAGCAGATCCTCAAGGCCCAGTCAAGCCATCAGATGACTACAGCTCTGGCTGACATCTTGACAGCAACCTTATGTGAGTGTCTGAACTAGAGACGTTGCAAAATTCTTGACTTTCAGAAAATGAGATAGTAAATGTTTGTTGCTCTAAGAATTACAATAAACAAAACATAAAAAGGCACAATAAAACAAACTCACATATACTTTAAATTATTTAGCTTTAAAGGATATACTTTACAGATATGTTGGCCCTTGTCTACAAATGCATATCATAGCATTGTCTGTAAGAACAGAAGACTGGAAATAACCGAAATGTCTAAAAATAGGAATTGGTTTTGTAAATTATGGTAAATCCTAAAATGATGATAAAACCATCAACCACAATATTAGCAAGCAAAATAGAAGCAGAAAATCGTTTGCAGATCTGGCACATATTTAGGTGGCATAATCAAATATTAAATGTTCAAGGTGAGGAAAGTGTAGCAGCTGAGGATAACAGTCTTTTCTGTATTTCCCAGTGTCTGCATCATTGTTTCCTACTTGAATTACTGCAACAGCCAGCTATGCTGTCTCTCTGCTCTTAATCTTTCTCTGAAAGTCAATCTCAACCCATTATCAAGAGGACCTTTTAAAAGTGTAAGTTGAATTTCATCATTCCTCTGTTCAAACCCTCTAAAGACTCACATTTTCACCTGTTCCTTGTTATTTTTCTTGCCTTCTCTACAACTTCTTTTCTCTTGCCCCTGCTTTGACTCATTCTGTTCTTGCTATAAGATGCTGCTCTCCTTGTTGGTCCTCAAGCATACTAGGAATACTCCTACCTTTGTGAGTTTGTCTGAGCTGTATCTCTGCTTGCAATGCTCTTTCATCAGAGTCACAAAGCTGACTTCCCCACCTGGAAACGTCTGTTTGATGTCGTATTCTAAGAATGACAACCTTGACTGCGTTATTTAATATGGTGACCTGCCTTCCACTATAATTCAGAATTTCCAATCCCATTACCCTTCACTACTTTTCAATTCTTTGTTGCTTGTCATCGCTGAAAAAATGTAAAATATCCTTTTTTTTGTATTTATTGTGTATTACTTATTCCACTCCTAGAACATAGGATCTACAAGGAAGAAATTTTGCCTTATTTATGTAGGTATGTGTTTATTTTTGTTGCTGTATCTGATTTTTTAAATCTCATAAAAAGTAAGGACTTAATGCATATTTTCGTATGAATAACATGTTTTACTTCCAGTCTAATTGCTTAGTGACACTCTATCCACTCACATCATAGATGTCAAACTTCTATTAATTCAGTTAATATTTATGTTGGCTTTTGTGGTGGTGACATAACTGTTTCCTCATCCTGAAATTATTTTTCAGTTAGAACCTTAGGAAGAAATGATTGGGAATCATTGACAAAGATATTAAAGTTGTGCAACAACTAAAAATTACCCTTGAAATGCAGTATTTCAAAATAGAGTTAAAGCATGGTGAGCAGTTGCACATACAGCACAGATTATTTAAAAATGAAAATGTATTTGATTATTCAATGGTGCAATCTTAACTTCAGAAGAAGCTTTGGATTTTGGACCAAATGACTGGGTCAAAGTAGCACCACATAGGTTGATGGCCCTTAAATAAAAAGGTAATTTCACAAAACCAGTGATGTTTCATAGGCCCCTTCAGACTTTCCAGATATTATTTATTGCATTCATTATTCTTTTGGTATCGTTGTTTGTGCTAACTAAAAAATGTAACAACAATCGTATTAAAACCTAAAATATGAGGTTCCCCGAATCTACAAACATAAAATTGTGAACTGGTGGTATTTTATGGAAGACAGCATTAGGAGCAGGTAAGAGCTGCATCGGGTACCACACAAACTTGACACCTCTGGAATGAAATGTTCCTTTTTTTTTTTTTTCAGGCAGTCTCTCGCTCTGTCGCCCAGGCCGGAGTGCAGTGGCGCAATCTCGGCTCACTGCAAGCTCCACCTCCTGGGTTCACTCCGTTCTCCTGCCTCAGCCTCCCGAGTAGCTGGGACTACAGGTGCCTGCCACCGTGCCCAGCTAGTTTTTGTGCATTTTCAGTAAAGACAGGGTTTCCCCGTGTTAGCCAGGATGGTCTCGATCTCCTGACCTCGTGATCCGCCTGTCTTGGACTCCCAAAGTGCTGGGATTACAGGCTTGAGCCACTGGACCCCGCCGAAATGTTATCTTAAAGTGAGAACGTGTGGGCAATTCCCACAGGGTGCTACCCTACAAAGGAAAGTGAGGAAATGCCTTATTGAGCCTAGAGCCTTATCATTGCCATTGGTGGTATTCATGATGTTGTTGGTGTTTTTTAATTTCTATATTGGTAAAGATTTTGCAATTTTTATTCTGACACAAAAAGTAAGGTCTTAGTGTGATGTTTTATAACTAGTTTGGGGGACTTAACATATCCTTCCATTCTATTGTGCATTTGAGGATTACGGGGCTTCCCTTCTCTGTAGGCCTTTGGAAATTAAATCTTAGTCTGAAGACGCAGATTATCTTGTGGAATAGCCATGCTTTTGTTCACTCTACTTCAACCACCACTCCTGGTTACCACCACTTCTACTCACTGGCAATCGTCTCTCTGCTATAGGATAGAGAATTTGAAATCAGTAACCTAGTGGCACACCAATTCACTGAGTCTGCTTGTGGGAATTTATGAGGTGTCTATTTTTCTAGAAGACCGAAACAGAGGGCACTACCATTCCTAAGTTGAGTCAGGTCCATTAGGTATTTGCCATAACAAAAATATTTAAGTACAAATACTTATTGAATACATTTATTCATGCAACATTTTATACAATTGACATTCACACTAAATTTCTCTCTTCACTTGAGTTTATAACCAAGTTTTACCCTATAGCTTAAAATGGGAAGTCTACAAAATTCAGGACTTCAAATTCAAAAAATGAATTTGTAAGCATTCTCAAGTGAAATTTCAAAACTTCATACTTATTTAATTCATTGGGTTTCCTTTAAATTTTATAGCTTATTCTGTATCTATTGTTTCTTGTTCATATAAGATGAAGACCCTTCCCCTAATGGGAGTTAGTTAGTTACAAACATGGAATTTAGAGTTTCAATGTTTGTTTCTATAGTTAAATGAGTCATATGTAAATTTGTTCAGTAGCTCAAAACGGATTACCTTCATGTTTTGGTAAATATGAAATGCTATGAGAATATGAAATAATGAAGCTTATAACTAGACATGCTATTTTTTCTCCACTCTCATTTCATTATAGAGTTCTAGGGTACATGTGCATAACGTACAGGTTTGTTATATATGTATACTTGTGCCATGTTGGTGTGCTGCACCCTTCAACTCATCAGCACCCATCGATTCGTCATTTACATCAGGTATAACTCCCAATGCCATCCCTCCCCCCTCCCCATAATAGGCCCCAGTGTGTGATGTTCCCCTTCCTGTGTCCAAGTGATCTCATTGTTCAATTCCCACCTACGAGTGAGAACATGCGGTGTTTGGTTTTCTGTTCTTGTGATAGTTTGCTGAGAATGATAGTTTCCAGCTGCATCCATGTCCCTACAAATGACAAAAACTCATACCTTTTCATGGCTGCATAGTATTCCATGGTGTATATGTACCACATTTTGTTAATCCAGTCTGTCACTGATGGACATTTGGGTTGATTCCAAGTCTTTGCTATTGTGAATAGTGCCGCAATAAACATACATGGACATGTGTCTTTATAGCAGCATGATTTATAATCCTTTGGGTATATACCCAGTAATGGGATGGCTGGGTCACATGGTACATCTAGTTCTAGATCCTTGAGGAATTGTCATACTGTTTTCCACAATAGTTGAACTAGTTTACAATCCCATCAACAGTGGAAAAGTGTTCCTATTTCTCCACATCCTCTCCAGCACCTGTTGTTTCCTGACTTTTTAATGATTGCCATTCTAACTGGTGTGAGATGGTATCTCATTGTGGTTTTGATTTGCATTTCTCTGATGACCAGTGATAATGAGCATTTTTTCCTGTGTCTGTTGGCTGTATGAATGTCTTCTTTTGAGAAATGTCTTTTCGTATCCTTTGCCCACTTATTGATGGCATTGTTTCTTTCTTGTAAATTTGTTTGAGTTCTTTGTAGGTTCTGGATATTAGCCCTTTGTCAGATAAGTAGATTGCAAAAATTTTCTCCCATTCTGTAGGTTGCCTGTTCACTCTGATGGTAGTTTCTTTTGCTGTGCAGAAAGCTCTTCAGTTTAACTAGATGCAATTTGTCAATTTTGGCTTTTGTTGCCGTTGCTTTTGGTGTTTTAGACATGAAGTCCTTGCCCATGCCTATGTCCTGAATGGTATTACCTAGGTTTTCTTCTAGGGTTTTTATGGTATTAGGTCTAACATTTAAGTCTCTAATCCATCTTGAATTAATTTTCATATAAGGAGTAAGGAAAGGATTCAGTTTCAGCTTTTTACTTATGGCTAGCCAATTTTCCCAGCATCATTTATTAAATAGGGAATTCTTTCCCCATTTCTTGTTTTTCTCAGGTCTGTCAAGGATCGGATGGCTGCAGATGTGTGGTATTATTCCTGAGGACTCTGTTCTGTTCATTGGTCTATATCTCTGTTTTGATACTAGTACCATGCTGTTTTGGTTACTGTAGCCTTGTAGTATAGTTTGAAGTCAGGTAGTGTGATGCCTCCAGCTTTGTTCTTTTGACTTAGGATTGTCTTGGCAATGCGGGTTCTTTTTTGGTCCCATACGAACTTTAAAGCATTTTCTTCCAATTCTGTGAAGAAATTCATTGGTAGCTTGATGGGGATGGCACTGAATCTATACATTACCTTGGGCAGTATGGCCATTTTCACAATATTGATTCTTCCTATCCATGAGCATGGTATGTTCTTCCATTTGTTTTTTATGCTCTTTAATTTCACTGAGCAGTGGTCTGTAGTTCTCCTTGAAGAGGTCCTTTATATCCCTTGTAAGTTGGATTCCTAGGTATTTTATTCTCTTTGAAGCAATTGTGAATGGAAGTTCATTCCTGATTTGGCTCTGTTTGTCTTTTACTGGTATATAAGAATGCTTGTGATTTTTGCATATTAATTTTGCATCCTGGGACTTCGCTGAAGTTGCTCATCAGCTTATGGAGATTTTGGGCTGAGATGATGGGGTTTTCTAAATACACAATCATGTGATCTGCAAACACGGACAATTTGACTTCTTCTTTCACTAAGTGACTACCCTTTATTTCTTTCTCTTGCCTGACTGACCTAGCCAGAACTTCCAACACTATGTTGAATAGGAGTGGTGAGAGACGGCGTCCCTGTCCTGTGCCAGTTTTCAAAGGGAATGCTTCCACCAGTCTTTGCCCATTCAGTATGATATTGGCTGTGGGTTTGTCATACATAGCTCTTATTGAGATACGTTCTATCAATACCGAATTTATTGAGAGTTTTTAGCATGAAGGGCTGTTAAATTTTGTCAAAGGCCTTTTCTGCATCTATTGAAATAATCGTGTGGTTTTTGTCTTTGGTTCTGTTTATATGCTGGATTACGTTTACTGATTTGCGAATGTTGGACCAGCCTTGCATCCCAGGTTGAAGCCCACTTGATCATGGTGGATATGCTTTTTGACATGCTGCTGGATTCGGTTTGCCAGTATTTTACTGAGGATTTTTGCATCAATGTCAACAAAGCTTTCTTTTTTGTTTCAAATAATAAGTTATAATTGAGAAATATAACCATCTATATGAGAAGTATATGAATTCAAAATGTCCTAACTTCTTTCCAATACATATGCCACAATCTAATTTATATATTCAGTTGAATTTTCACAATTTTGTCAAGTTTAACATATGAAAATAAATTATTTTAGCATGTCTTAAAGCATGTCGTGCAATAGATTGCATGTAACAGATCATAAATTTATGTGTAAAATATATGTATTGAGCAATTGTTACAGGTGTTCAGTGCTTTCAAAGGTAATACGTGATCCCTGAGTCCATAAGCTAATATGGAATGTGAACTGCATGTTTGAAGGCAGGTGAAATTGGGAGAAGAATCATTTTTGTAGAAGGCAAAACTTAAGTAAATGCACAAAGGTTGAGAAACAAAGGGCATATCAAAAATAACAGAACATGCCCCTAATATAAAGTGTATAGTATGGAGGAGTTAGAGATGAAATCTTTTTTTCACTTCTATTTGTTATTCATTTTGCACTAACCACACATAGTGAGGAAACATTGTGCATCAACTGCACATAGTGAGAAAACTGGATTAAATCTAAGTTATATTTGGTATATGTTCAAGGAATGTCTGCTGGAACTGGGGAGTTATGAAGAGGTGGTGGTGTAGCAGTGAACCAAAAGTCTATCTACTGAAGGGTGTCCCATATGGAGATTCTATCTTGAGAAAGATGGAATCTGACTTATGAAAAGTCTCAACTATCAAGGAAGAATCAAGGCATTGAGCAGAGCACATTTTCTTTTACATTGTGTGCTTCCCAACCCAACTCGATGATATGCATGAGTGAGTCCTATAAAGCATGATGCGGCACAAAGTAAAAACTAAAAAAAGCTATTTTGCCAACATCAATATTACTTACAGAAAAGGAAGAAATGTGTATCAAGTTATCTAACAGAGCATAACACACACACACACACACACACACACACACACACACGAGTGTTATTTCATGTTTTTTTAACCACAGACCAGACTACTACACCAGTGTGTGGTGACAGTGCCAAGCAGAATGAAGAAAGAACCCTGCAGATGTAGTGGCATCCAAAGGAGGAGATGGTGGCAGCAAATACATTTTGTGATACCCAGTGGATGAAGTAAGGTGAGTCTGATAAGGCACTGCTGAGTGCCGCATAAAGGACTGGGAAGTCCTGTTGGGGATATGGTACTTAGCAGGTGTGCAATACCCAGTTTATATCCAGAAGAAGTCAGCAAATAGAAAATGTAGCAATCATCAGTGAACCCAGCCAAGAAGCAATGATGGCTTGAGAGAAAGGCTTCACCTATTTGTTAAGCTAGGATATTTGTTAGTAATACATATTCTGGTGCTTCCAAATCAATATATAAGGAAAGAACTATAAGTGAGATTAAGATAAAAATTAGAACTATATATACACACACACACATACAGTTTGCTGAGGCATGACTGCAACAATACTATACAAAGAATATATTCACTGAATAAAAAAGGATAACATTTAGATAAAGGCATTATTTATAATCTTACTACCAAGATACACTAATTCATATAGATTCTTCTATAGCTGTTCCAAGTATATAAAGAGTAAGAGGAGAAAAAGAAAAAAAAAACTCCTATTTGAACCTGATTTTGTAACTTATAAGCAGCATGCATAATATCCTAAGTTAGGAAATAGAGACCCTCTCATTTATTATAAATATATTGTATTCTATTTGCTCTCTAGCTAGCTAGTTAGCTATTTATTATTTGTGTGTGCGATGGTTAATACTGAGTGTCAACTCGATTGAAGAATGAAAGTATTGATCCTTGTTGTGTCTTTGAGGGTGTTGCCAAAAGAGACTAACATTTGAGTCAGTGGGCCAGGGAAGGCAGATCTACCCTTAATCTGGTGGGCACAATCTCATCAACTGCCAGTGAATATAAAGTAGGTAGAAAAATGTGAAAAGAGAGACTGGCCTAGCGTCCCAGCCTACATCTTTCACCTGTGCTGGAAGCTTCCTGCTCTCAAACATCGGACTCCAAGTTCTTCAGTTTTGGGACTTGGACTTGCTCTCCTTGCTCCTCAGCTTGCAGATAGCATATTGTGGGGCTCTGTGATTACGTAAGTTAATACTTAGTAAACTCCCCTAGATATATATATGTACATAATCTGCCCACTGGAAGATTTCCCTTCACCACTGTCCTTCAGGGATGTTCTTAAAGGGGGCTGTAGTGTTACAGCTGTCCAATTTTGGGTGGACATATCATACAAAGCCATCTCTGAACCAGGCCCTTGTCTTCTTTTTCTCTGTCAACTGATCATTGGAAACTCCCTTTGAGGCCATTGGTGCAGGCTGGGGAAGAGAAGACTTCTACTATATATATATATATATATATATATATATGTATATACACACACATATATGTACATATAGTAGAAACATACATATATACATAACATACATGTAACATATATATGTATGTGTGTATATATACACACATAAATGTATATGTAAGTTACGTATCTTATTAGTTCTATCCCTCTAGGGAACTGTGAATAATATGGATTTTGGTATGAGGAGTGATTCTAGAGGAACAGAATATTAATGATGGAGTTCTTTCATTTGGTTTTGGGATTCCTGGAGTTGGCTGCTTAATACGATTAGACCCCAAAATGCTAAGGACTCTACTTCTAATAGCATGGAGACCTGTTAGATAGTCCTTAGATACTGCTAGTCCTTGGTGTGAACTGTTTAGAGAGTTATGCAAAATAAATGCATTTGACACTCCTGATTCACTGCTCATGAGAGGCCAGGAGTTTAGTGACTCTATACATAATACGTTTGACCCTGTGGAGAACCAAGCAACATACTGAAGCTGGTTGGTTGCTCCTAAGTTTACTGGACGAAGTGATGAAAGAAAAGGATGAACTCAGAGATTCTGTCTCCAGGCTTCAGAAGCAAATACTTAGCCTCAAATCTGCTGATGCTACCCTAAGTAAGAGTCTTATCTCCTGCAGAGAAGTAGCTGAAATTGCAGAAAAACAGACACAGACTCTTATGCTAATGGGTGACCTGCAACAAAAGATGCATGCACAGGCTTGCCAGGTACCAACTGTTAAAGTGAGTACATTAATTGGAAAAGAATGGGACTCGGCAACTTGGAATGGAGATGTGTAGGAGGACCCTGATGAAGCTGGGGGCACTGAGTTTATAAAATCTGATGAAACTTTTTGCCAGAAGGAACATCTTCCCCATCCCCAGTAGTGGAAACATTCCTTCCTTGACCCATGCTGCCATTAGCCTTTCCACCCCTTTGTCTGAGGAGACAAACCCTGCACTGCCTGAGGCAACAGTGATGGCCTCCCCAGAGGCAGCTGCCAGATAAAATAATGTTGATTCTCCTCAGGAGCCATACTCAACACCCCTGTTTACTTCTAGACCTATAACTAAAGTCCCAGTGGGCCCCTGGAGGTGAGGTTGATACGAGGTGCACTACACTCAAAAAGAACTGTTTGAGTTCTCTAATCTATATAAACAGAAATCTGGAAAACAGTGATGGGAATGGATATTAAGGGTATGGGATAATGATGGAAGAAACATAGTTGGATCAGGCTGAATTTATTGCTTTGGCCGCACTAAGTAGGGACACTGTGTTTAATGTTGCAGCTCAAGGAATTAAAAAAGGTTCTAACAGTTTATTTGCTTGGTTAGCTGAAATATGAATTAAAAGATGGCCCAATGTGAGTGAGCCGATCTCCTTGGTTTAATGTAGAAGACGGAATCCAAAGGCTTAGGAAGACTGGGATAGTGGAGTGGATTAGTCACTTTAGACTTACTAATCCCAGCTGGGAGGATCCAGAAGATATATCCTCAACCAATGCCATGCAAAATAGATTTGTGAGGGCAACACCTGCATCTTTGAAGAGTCCTGTAATTGCTCCTCTTTCTCTCTCAGAGCTCATGATGGGTGATGGGAACTATAGTCACTCAACTACAAAGCTTAAATACAGTGGGGGTAACTGGATCCCGAGGTGGCAGGGGGCAAGTGGTGGCAATAAACCGTCAAGGGCAAGGTGAGCATAGCTACCATAATGGACAGCAGAGGCAACAGGGCAATAATAGCCTGACTCATATAGCTGTGGTATTGGCTGATTAGTCATGGTGTTCCTAGAAGTGAAATTGATAGGAAGCCTACTGCATTTCTACTTAATTTATGCAAGCAGAAAACTTCTAGGTCAAATGGACCAATACTAATCTGAATTATGAAATCAGAGAATGATGGCACCTCAATTTCCAGACCTGAGCCAGTTTATAGATCCAGAACTTCTTGAATGAAGGGGAGGCCAGGTTCCCTTGAGAAAGGACCGCACTATATTACTGACAATTTATGTAGTGAATCTTTCTCCCATTCGTCTCCAAGAAGACCTCTAGCCTTTTTACCAAGGTAAGTGTGCATTGGGTAAAGGGAAATGATCAGACATTTCAGGTACTACCGGACACTAGCTCAGAGCTGATACTGATTCCAGGGAACCCAAACCATCATTGTGGTACTCCAAGTGAAAAAGAGGCTTATGAAGATCAGGTAATTAATGGATTTGTAGCTCAGGTCTGACTTACAGTTGGTCCAGTGGGTCCCCAGACTCATTCTGTGGTCATTTCCCCAATGCCAGAATGCGTAAGTGGCATATACATACTTAGCAGCTGGCAGAACCCCCACATTGGCTACCTGACTGGTAGGATGAAGACTATTAGGGTGGGAAAGGCCAAATGGAAGCCATTAGAGCTGCCTCTACCTAGAAAAATACTAAATCCAAAACAATATTGCATCCCTGGAGGGACTGCAGAGATTAGTGCCACCATCAAGGACTTGAAAGACACAGGAGTGGTGATTCCCACCACATCCCCGTTCAACTCTCCCATTTGGCTTGTGCAGAAGACAGATGGATCTCGGAGAAAGTGGATTACTGTAAGCTTAACCAAGTGGTGACTCTAATTGCAGCTGATGCACCAGGTGTGGTTTCACTGCTTGAGAAAATTAACACATCTCATGGTATCTGGTGTATAGCCATTGACTTGGAAAATGCCTTTTTATCCACTCCTTTCCATAAGGCCCACCAGAAGTCATTTGCCTTCAGCTGGCAAGGCCAGCAATGTACCTTTACTGTCCTAACTCAGGGATCTATCAACTCTCTGGCTTTGTTTCATAATCATATTTGGAGGGACCTTAATTCCCTTTCACTTCTGCAAGACAGCACACTGGTCCATTACATTGATGACATTATGCTGATTGGATCCAGTGAGCCAAATTAGTAAACACACTGGATTTATTAGTGAGACATCTGCATGCCAGTGGATGGGAAATAAAATTGACTAAAATTCAGGGACCTTCTAACTCAGTGAAATTTCTAGGTGACCAATGGCTGGAGTCTGTCAAGATACTCCTTCTAAGGTGAAGGATAAGTTGCTGCATTTGGCCCTTCCAAAAGAGAGGTACAATGCCTAGTGGGCCTATTTGGATTTTGGAGGCAACACGTTCCTTATTTGGGTGTGAAGCTCTGGCTCGTTTATCAAGCGACCCAAAAGGCTGCCACTTGTGAGTGGGGTCCAGAACAGGAGATGGCTCTGCAACAGGTCCAGGCTTCTGGGCAAGCTGCTCTGTTACTTGGGCCATATGACCCAGCAGATCCAATGGTGCTTGAGGTGTCAGTGGCAGATAGGGATGCTGTTTAGAATCCCTAAACAGCAGGACCCATAGGTGAATCACAGCAGAGGCTCCGAGGATTTTAGAACAAGGTCCTGCCATCTTCTACAGATAATTACTCTCCTTTTGAGAGACAGCTCTTGGCCTGTTACTGGGCTTTGGTTGAAACTGAATGTTTGACTATGGGTCATTAAATCACCATGCGACCTCAACTGCCTATCATGAACTGGGTACTTTCTGATCCATCTAGCCATAAAATGGAGCATGCACAGCAGCTTTCCATCATCAAATGGAAGTGATATATACCTGATTGGGCTCTAGTAGGTCCTAAGGCATAAGTAAGTTACATGACAAAGTGGCTCAATTGCCCATGGTCTCTACTCCTGCCACCCTGCCTTCTCTTCCCCAGCCTGCACCAATGGTCTCATGGGGAGTTTCCTATAATCAGAGGAAGAGCACCCTAGGGCCTGATTCAGAGATAGCTCTGCACAATATGGCCACCTGAAAGTGGGCAGCTGCAGCACTACAACCCCTTTTTAGGACACGCCTGAAGGACAGAGGTGAAGGGAAGTCTTCCTGATGGGCAGAACTTCAAGAACTGCACCTGGTTGTGCACTTTGCATGGAAGGGAAATGGCCAGATGTGCGATTATATACTGATTCAAGGGCTGTAGCCAATGGTTTGGCTCGACCGTCAGGGATTGAGAGGAAGCATGATTGTAAAATGGGTGACAAATAAATTTGGGGAAGAGGTATGTGGATGGACCTCTCTAAGTGGTAAAAAACTGTGAAGATATCTGTATCCCATGTGAGTTCTCAGCAACAGGTGATCTTAGCAGAGGAGGATTTTAATAAACAAGTGAATAGGATGACCCGTTCTGTGGACACCACTCAGGTCTTTCCCCAGCCACCACGTCATCGCCCAATGGGCCCATGAAAAAAGTTGCCATGGTGGCAGAGATGGAGGCTATGCATGGGCTCAGCAACATGGAGTTCCACTCACCAAGGCTAACCTTGCGACAGTCACTGCTGAGTACCCCAACTGCCAGCAGCAGAGATCAACGCTAAGCCCTCGATATGACACCACACCTCAGGGCGATCAGCCAGCTACCCGGCAGCAGGTTGATCACACTGGACATCTTCCATCATGGAAAGAGCAGAGATTTGTCCTCCCTGGAACAGACACTTACTCCGGATATGGGTTAGCCTACACTGAATGCAATGCTTCTGCCAAGACTAGCATCCGTGGACTCACAGAATGCCTTATCCATCATCATGGTATTCCACACAGCATTGCCTCTGAGCAAGGCACTCACTTTACTGCTAAAGAAGTGAGCAGTGGCCTCATGATCATGAAATTTGCTGGTCTTACTATGTTCCCTATCACCTTGAAGCAGCTGGATTGATAGAACATTGCAATTGCCTTTTAAAGTCACTATTACAACACCAACTAGGTGACAATACTTTGCAGGGCTGGGGCAAAGTTCTCCAGAAGGCCATGTATGTGCTGAATCAGCATCCAATATATGGTACTGCTTCTCCCATAGCCAGGATTCACAGGTCCAGGAATCAAGGGGTGGAAGTGGAAGTGGCACCAGTCACCGTTACTCCTAGTGATCCACTAGAAATTTTTTGCTTCCTGTTCCTGCGACATTATGTTCTGCGGGCCCACAGGTCTTAGTTTCACTGGGAGGTACTCTGCCACCAGGAGACACAACTCCATTGAACTGGAAGTTAAGATTGCCACCTGGACACTTTGAGCTCCTCCTACCCTTTAAGTCAACAAGCTCAGAAGGGAATTACAGTGTTGGCTGTGGTGATTGACCTGGACTATCATGATGAAATCCATCTACTACTCCTCAATGGAGGTAACGAAGTATATGCATGGAATACAGGACATCCATTAGGGTGTCTTAGTATTACCATGCTCTGTGATTAAGGTCAATGGGAAACTACAACGGCCCAATCCCAGCAGGACTACAAATGGCCCAGACCCCTCAGAAATGAAGGTTTGGGTCATTCCACCAGGAAAAATACCACGGCCTGCTGAAGTACTTGCTGAAGGCAAAGGGAATACAGAATGAGTAGTGAAAGAAGGGAGTCATCAATACAACTATGTGACAAGCTGCAGAAATGGAAATGGTTTCATCATATTGGCCAGGCTGGTCTCAAACTCCTGACCACGTGATCTGCCCACCTCGGCCTCCCAAAGTACTGGGATTACAGGCGAGAGCCACTGCGCCTGGCCTGCTCTTTTTTATTTGCAGTCTTCGAATGCCATGCTGGAATCGCTAAGTATTTGATGATTTGTCTCTTATAATAGACATTTATTTTAGGGGAGCCTTTGAGCAATGTTCAGGAAAATTTCCTTTTCCTTTCCAGAGCAAAATCAATGAATAAGTTTCACATAATATAGTAAGTGGATCTTTCTGATATCTCTATTTATTGTATTAAGACAATATTGAAATATAATCATGTATTATATGTTTCTCAGACTTCTGGTCAAAGCTCACAGGAGCAGTTGACTGAAAGAAATGCATTCAGTCCCATGGACATGATCTGGCTGATGCCACTACAGAGATGATTGACAGTGGTCACTGGTAATGTAAGTTTGTTTTACTACAAAGTATCAATTCTTGGAAAATTCTCATTACAAAGAGCAAGACACAAAAATCAAATAACAATTTATGCATCTTATTGTAAATTATTTAAATTATTCTATGAAAAAGCAACAGCCTAAATTGTGCTCTTCTAGTGACAGATGAAGAAACATTGTCACAGAGCAGAAAGCAAAACCCTTGATCCACTGAAACAAGGTCACTCAAGAACCCCCTAGCAAAACAATACAGGTCACTATACTCAACATGCATGTCCCTTTTGGTTTTATTAAAAATTTTAGATATATTTGTTTCTATTATTCATTCTCACAATCCATGTGGTTCAAGAATAATTGAAAAACTGGACTCCATTTTTAGGTTCAAGGAGTCAGAATCAAAAAGAAAGAAAAGAAAAAAGTATTACAACTTTTCTTGCTAGTTCTTCATTTAGATAAATTAGGCCTGTGGTTGTAATTAAAACCACAACCTCAAGGAAAGAGTGTTAAAAGTTTCTTGAGAAGTACTTTAGGTATAGGAGAGAGATGGGAGAATTCTACGCAAATGGTGGCAGCAAAGTAGTTTTGGAATCTCCCTGAATCCTATCTTCCCCAAATTAATGAAGAAACCAGAAAATTAGAACTAAAATTTGCAGATAGCATCACAAAGCAAACAAACAAAACACTGTGTTATGCCCCATGAACCCCAAAGTAAGGGCAGATGATGGCTCACCATAGCTGCACAATCTTCATGGCATAGAAACTGTGTGGGAGGGAGTGGAGGAAAGTAAGAGATATGCCACAGCCCAGCCCTCAGAGCTCCTAAACCCCTAACTAGCTGTCTGTATACAAACTAACCACAAAAGAAATGCTACAAAGGCTGTCTCATGCCTTTCATCCCAGCACCTTGGGAAGCCAAGGTGGGAGGATCACCTGAGGTCAGTAGTTCAAGACCGGCCTGGGCCTGGCCAACATGGTGAAATCCCGTCTCTACAAAAAATACAAAAATTAGCCTGGCATGATGGCGGGTGCCTGTAGTCCCAGCTACTCAGGAGGCTGAGGCAGGAGGATTGCTTGAACCTGGGGGGCAAAAGTTGCAGTGAGCTGAGACTGCACCATTGCACTCCAGCCTGGGTGACAAAGTGAGACTCTTGTCTCAAAAAAAAAAAAAAAAAAAAAAAGAGAGAGAGAGAAACACTACATGCAAAGGAAAGAAAAGATCCTCCTAAAAGTGAAGAAGAGGGAGAAAACAGAAAGCAGTATTTTTATCACTTCATGAGAACAACAGAAGAGGGAAATTTAAACATGTTAAGCTAGAAGTTATCTTGGCCCAATTCTTCCTAAATGTGCAAGAAAACTTAAATAACTTAAAATGAATTTCAGATAATATTCTGTTCTTTGACTTTCACTCAAAATTATCATAAGAAAAGGCAGAGTAATTCTCCCACTGATAATAAAAGCAACTAAAATGATAGATGAAAATTTTAATCTGATATTTCACATCTAGCTAAATAAGATGAAGGAAATGACAGAAGCTACAGAAAGACAAAACAAATCAGAATGAGAAAAAAAAATTCTCAAAAGTGAAAGGAGAAAGGGAAGATTAAAAAGAAAGCTAAAAAAGCCAAAAAATAATAATTAATTATATTAAGAAATGAAGACTAAAATACAAGTATCATTTCAACATAGAAGATGCCTTAGAAGAAACTGAAAAAGCAGAGGAGGAGGCTTTTATAAAAATAAAAAAATGAAAAAAGAGATAAAACAATAAATTTAGAAAATGTACAAATATATTTTAATGCTATAATTAAGAAAACTTTCTGGCAATGTAGTGGAAAAATTTACACTAAAATGTTATACCGCATTTCTTAGAATTTCAAACCAAAAAAATCAAAGTCAGGATATGTTTGTGTGAAACTATTTAAGCTTGAGGAGAGGAAAAAACTGTCTTCAGACATTTCCACAGCAATGCTTTGTGCTAGAAAACAGTACATTATACAAGTTAACGTACTCAACGAACAGAAATGTGAGTCAAAGATTTTATATCTCACAAATGGATCTTCACATATAAAAGGAAACAGAAAAAAATGGTTGAACACACAAAACCTTAGAAAATGTGTTTGTTATAATATTGCCAAAGAATCTACTAAAAAACAAACTGGGGCAACAAAGATGACAATGGTGATATTGGCATAAGGACTTGCACCGAGCATTAAATGGGTAACATTCTACAGTAAAAAAATTAAATTGTAATTGTAATGGATCCAGGCCATTTAATGGCTATATGTCTTTACAATGTAAAAGTAATAGGGGAACGGGTATTGGAAACAGTATATGAAAACATAAATAAGCACCAGATCACTTTACAGGGAATAACTGGGAATAATAAGATATTACTTGAAATTAGCTATCGAGGAAGAGGGATGGGGAAGAGAGGTTATTAAGTAATAAGAAAGGGTATCAGCTAATCTTATTCACAGTAGAAAACCCAAGGAATATAGCACCTTCCCCCACAAAAGAACCACAGTTATTATTCAATAGTATTCAATATAACAGTAATCATGAGCATAAAATAAAAACAAAAAGCCTTTTCAATATCAGCAGTCAAACCAAAGATGAACATTAGGAGGTAGACCACAGAGTGGAGGGCTATATAAATAAAACACACTCACACAAACACACATACACAACCCACATCACATTATATGATACAATTTGAGAGAACTAAAGCTAAATTTTGTAAATGCGCTTAATCAGTTTTCAAGAGAAAGTGTAAACATTTTCATATTGACTAACAAAGCAAAATTCAACATTACACATTGGGAATAAAAAGAGAAATTCATAAAGATTTTAAAAATAAGCAAGCCATAACAGGCAAATAAAAATAAAAACAAAAAAAATCACAATATTGATATCTGTCAACATTGTATAATTAAGACTAGAAAGCTACTGGTGTATAAGAATGCTTGTGATTTTTGCACATTAATTTTGTATCCTGAGACTTTGCTGAAGTTGCTTATCAGCTTAAGAAGATTTTGGGCTGAGACGATGGGGTTTTCTAAATATACAATCATGTCATCTGCAAACAGACAAGCAGAGAGCCAAATCAGGAATGAACTTCCATTCACAAGTGCTTCAAAGAGAATAAAATACCTAGGAATCCAACTTACAAGGGATGTAAAGGACCTCTTCAAGGAGAACTACAAACCACTGCTCAGTGAAATTAAAGAGGACACAAACAAATGGAAGAACATACCATGCTCATGGATAGGAAGAATCAATATCGTGAAAATGGCCATACTGCCCAAGGTTATTTATAGATTCAATGCCATTCCCATCAAGCTACCAATGAGTGTCTTCACAGAATTGGAAAAACTGCTTTAAAGTTCATATGGAACCAAAAAAGAGCCCGCATTGCCAAGACAATCCTAAGTCAAAAGAACAAAGCCGGAGGCGTCACGCTACCTGACTTCAAACTATACTACAAGGCTACAGTAACCAAAACAGCATGGTACTGGTACCAAAACAGAGATATAGACCAATGGAACAGAACGGAGCCCTCAGAAATAATGCCACACATCTACAACCAGCATCTGATCTTTGGCAAACCTGAGAGAAACAAGAAATGGGGAAAGGATTCCCTATTTAATAAATGATGCTGGGAAAATTGGCTAGCCATAAGTAGAAAGCTGAAACTGGATCCTTTCCTTACTCCTTATACGAAGATTAATTCAAGATGGATTAGAGACTTAAATGTTAGACCTAATACCATAAAAACCCTAGAAGAAAATCTAGGTAGTACCATTCAGGACATAGGCACGGGCAAGGACTTCATGTCTAAAACACCAAAAGCAACGGCAGCAAAAGCCAAAATTGACAAATGGGATCTCATTAAACTAAAGAGCTTCTGCACAGCAAAAGAAACTACCATCAGAGTGAACAGGCAACCTACAGAATGGGAGAAAATTTTTGCAATCTACTCATCTGACAAAGGGCTCATTTCCAGAATCTACAAAGAACTCAAGCAAATATACAAGAAAAAAACAAACAACCCCATCCAAAAGTGGGGAAAGGATATGAACAGACATTTCTCAAAAGAAGACATTCATACAGCCAACAGACACATGAAAAAATGCTCATCATCACTGGCCATCAGAGAAATGCAAATCAAAACCACAATGAGATACCATCTCACACCAGTTAGAATGGCAATCATTAAAAAATCAGGAAACAATAGGTGTTGGAGAGGATGTGGAGAAATAGGAACACTTTTACACTGTTGGTGGGATTGTAAACTAGTTCAACCATTATGGAAAACAGTATGGCGATTCCTCAAGGATCTAGAACTAGATGTACCATATGACCCAGCCATCCCACTACTGGGTATATACCCAAAGGATTATAAATTATGCTACTACAAAGACACATGCACACGTATGTTTATTGTGGCACTATTCACAATAGCAAAGACTTGGAATCAACCCAAATGTCCATCAGTGACAGACTGGATTAAGAAAATGTGGCACATATACACCATGGAATACTATGCAGCCATAAAAAAGGATGAGTTTGCGTCCTTTGTAGGGACATGGATGCAGCTGGAAACCATCATTCTTAGCAAACCATCACAAGAAGAGAAAACCAAACACCGCATGTTCTCACTCATAGGTAGGAACTGATCAATGAGCTCACTTGGACTCGGGAAGGGGAACATCACACACTGGGGCCTATCATGGGGAGGGGGGAGGGATTGCATTGGGCAGTTATACCTGATATAAATGATGAATTGATGGGTGCTGACGAGTTGATGGGTGCAGCACACCAACATGGCACATGTATACATATGTAACAAACCTGCACGTTATGCACATGTACCCTAGAACTTAAATAAAAAAAAAAAAAAAAAACTATCTTACTATCCTCAAAAAAAAAAAAAAAGACTAGAAAGCATTAAAGATATAAAAGGTGATACAATAAGGCTAAAGTCTAAAGTTTACCATGAATGTCAGTTATTCATACTTGTGAATACAATTAAAACAGTGATAGCTCTTATAATAAAAACATGTATGGAGAACAAATCAAAACTTAATGGGAAACTTGAAAACACCTTTTTCACTTTCAGGCAGATGCAATGTTAAAAAAATTAGAAAGATCATAGAAAACCTAAATTATATAAACAATAAGATTTTATATATGTTAAAAGTCTGGTCATATCAAATAAACTGGAATCCAGTAATTTTTTTTTTTTAAACTTCCAAACTTTTGGGCTAGAAATTCAAAGATAAGTGCCATTATATGACTTTTGAGTCAATCAATCAGACAACTGAAGAAAACGGTGTAATTAACACGTAAGTCCAAAATATGCTTTTCAAAATTGACAAAACAAAACAAAAAAAACACTATTTAATCAAGAAAAAGCTCACATACAAAAATATGATATGCCCATAAAGAATAACCATGAAAACATAAGAAATTTTAAAACTAATAAGAGAGTAGGTAGCGCAACTGTATTCAAGTAAATATAAAAATTGAAATCAAGTAAATCAAAAAAAAAAAACTTTCAAAATCTGATTCTATAAAGACAAAGTTACTCTTTATGAAGTCACACCATCATAACCCCAGGCCCAAATAATTTCACAAGCAAATGCTACAAACCTTTGATAATCAGACAACTGCAGTGAAACCATTAGAATTATCTACCACTATGTGGTCTTTAAAAAAATAAGAAAAAAAAGAAAAACATCCGAAATCATTCTCTCAGGTGAGTACTAATATACTTTCAAATCTGAAAAAAAAAAAAAACCACCAGAAAAAAGATGGTTAAAATTTAATCTTGCTTATGGACAATTTCGAAAATTCTTAACATTAAGACAATAAAAACATCCAACAGCAAATTAAATATTTTATCCATCATAACAAAAGATTCATTCCAGAATTTCAAGAATGTTATTAGAAAATCGATTACACAATTCTATTTAAATTTCACAGATGCAGAAAATGCTTTTTAAAAAATGTTAACACATAGTTATGTTAATACATAGCTATGTTAAAATCTCTCAGTATACTAAGATTCAGATATAATAGCATGCCATTTTATAGATCAAGAAATTGAGTGGGATAAGTAGGCTATTGTAAAGGCGTAATTAAAGGATCTTGGTGACACAGTATTTTGATGTGAAGGATGTGGGAAGAATTGAAGATGATTCCAAATTGTCCAGCCTGGATGTGTGTACTCGAACAAAAGGACAAATGGGGAATCTATAGGACATACGGATTTTTAGGAACAAATTATAAGTTTTGTTTTGGTGTTCTTGAGTTGAGGAACCAAGGCAATGCTGAAGTATTCACGTCCCAGAATCAGCGAGAATTGGGATCTGGCCTATGGAAAGACATAGCCCTGGAGACATGTCATTCTAGCATCATCAGTTTAAGAGATGAGATGTGATTTTAATTTATATTTTGTAGAATTATTATAATACATATATGGAAGAAGTATACGGGAGCTTTTTCCAGATGTGACAAAATTCCATACACCCTTTTGTCTCTTATAGACATTTACTTTCCTTCTGTTTAATGTAAATGCTATTCAAAACTATAAAACATTACTACTGTTATTACATAGCTTTTAGATTGCTGTTTACATTTAAAGGTATTTTGCATGCTTTAATTGAAATATTAGATACTGAGAAGCTCTTATCCTTTGTAAAAGGTAGGTAGTCACCCACAGATGTGTTAAAAAGAATAGTCTGATGTTTATAACTGGAAAGATCTATTTTAATTTACATATGTTGTCTCTACTGAAGAAAGGAGAGATGTCTATTTTTTTAAGTGACTCCTCATGCCAGGCACTTAGCATTTCTATTTATGCTTGATAAAGTCCAGGGTTTCAGCCCAAATCAATCTCTCATTCTGTGACTCAACAGTAAGGTATTGTCTTTGAATTATTTTACTCTTTTTTGTTGTTATTTCTGTTTTTCTGAGATGGAATTCTGCTCTTATTGCCCAGGCTGGAGTGCAATGATGCGATCTCAGCTCACTGCAATCTCCGCCTCCTGGGATTCAGTGATTCTCCTGCCTCAGACTCCAAAGTAACTGGGATTACAGGTGCCCGCCACCATGCCCAGCTAATTTTTGTATGTGTAGTAGAGACGGAGTTCCACCATGTTGGGCAGGCTGGTCTCCAACTCCTGACCTCAGGTGATCCACCAGCCTCAGCCTCTCAAAGTGCTGGGATTACAGGCATGAGCCACCGCACCCAGCCCTGAATTCTTTTACCCTTAACCCAAATTCAAACAGCTAGATCACGTAGTAGAGCTAATTTATTTGACATTATGGCTGGTATGAGTGATTATATTAATAAGGATAGCTACCAATCATTAAAGGCCTTCTATTGCTAGGAACTTTAAGAACCCTATTATTTTCTACAAGAGATGCCTAGGAGAAACCCAATGAGAGATTGATAGTATCATTTTACTGAAATAAATCAGAATAAAAATTATTAGGTAATGTGCACTAATACTCATTTAAACCTGACACCTAATTGGTTTTGGATAATGAATATATGGATGGCGAGTGCCAGGGCCAGAATTTAAGCTTGGTTCCTTTATGAATGCAAAATGTGTGTTCTTCCCTTTGCTTGACAGTCTGGTAGGTTTCCAGATTTGGCTCTATTTGTCATCTGCTCACCTTTGATCATCATGCCTGCTTAGGGCATTGCAGTTGTATTTTCCAAGGATGGAAGTCACATTTCCTTCCATCCCACATTCTCTTCTAGAAACCTACCACTTCCCTATCAAGGAGTATAGTCTAATTTCATTCCTTTGATTGTGAGTGGCCTTTACATTGAGTAGAACACAGTGGAACTGTTGCTATGTGAGTAGCTTTAGCATACTCTTTGCCAACTGGAATACTCACGAGAGCCGTAGTTACCCTTCAAGCAGTTCAGTACCACCAATGCCACCATGGTAGGAGGAAATCTAATGTAGCTTAAGTGCACAGGCAGCATCTAACTGCAACACCTCCAGCCACTGCAAGTGCAGAAGAAACTCTTAAGCCAGACTTCTCCCGTAGTCTCCTCCCCATTTTCTTACCCACCAAAACTGAGAGACATTGTTGATATAAATCAAAGTTTCAACTTGATTTCTTGCGCAACAATAGTTTTAGAAATGGATACTTATGGGCCGGCTGCGGTGACTCATGCCTGTAATCCCAGCACTTTGGGAGGCTGAGGCAGGTGGATCACGGGGTCAGGGGATCGAGACCATCCCGGCTAACAAGATGAAACCCTGTCTCTACTGAAAATCAAAAAAATACAAAAAACTAGGCAGGCATGGTAGTGGGCGCCTGTAGTCCCAGCTACTGGAGAGGCTGAGGCAGGAGAATGGCGTAAGCCTGGGAGGCGGAGCTTGCAGGAAGCTGAGATGGCACCACTGCACTCCAGCATGGGCAACAGAGTGAGACTCCGTCTCGGGAAAAAAAAAAAAAAAAAAAAAAAAGGCTAACTTATGACAAGGGTTGATGAACCACAGTAGGCAGGCAAAATCTGGCTCAATGCCTCTTTTTGTAAATAAAGTTTTATTAGAACACAGCTACATTCATTTGTTTACATATTGTCTGACTGCTTTAAGCAGTTTAGTAATTTCAACAAAAATGCCTTTTAGTATTTCCTTTGATTACTGAATCGACCTTCTCCAAAACCAGTAGTGCCTGTGTGTTTCCTAACAAAATACAATGGACTATTTTTGAGCTTAGTTGTAGTGTCCTCCACAAATTCCAATTTCCCTTATTTCTTTTTATTTTTGTAATGTCTTTTAATTGTATAAGTTGACAGATAATTGTATGTGTCAATATAGCAGCATCTTTATTTCCTTCCTTGTATCCATGCTTTTCTGAAGGTTTTACCCACACTGATCTTGAGTGTTCATACTGTCAGTGTGACTTTCTTTGGCCAGTGGGACATTAGCAAATACTATGTAAATAGAAATCTGGAAAATCATTACATACTGTTGCTTGCACTCTTGCTAGTGAATGCCCTGTGGCACCACCAAACCAAACCTGAACTCACCCCCCGAGATGCCCCGGATCCCCAGCTGGGGACTCAGAAACACAGGCCATCCTAGGTCAGCCAGACCTGGACAATCCAGCCCAGGATCATAAAACATGTTCATATTGGCTGTTTTCAGCCATTGAGTTTTGGGATGGTTTGAAACACAGCAAACGCTAATTGGTACATCCACAAAGTCAGCTTTAATGTTCTCTGCCTCTACTCCTTTATGTAACTGGGAACAAATTTGCTAAAATCATAAGGCTCAAGAAGTAATATAGGTTAAAAGTAAATATGAGTCAAAGGAAAATTCTTCAAACTCTGTAGTAATATATTCTTCACTCTTTAATAAGAGAAGCTAGGAATTAGGAGTTTGAGGTAGAGAAGGATGATGTTTTACGTGCCTAATTTTTGAGTTTAATTACAAAGTCTTGGTCATTAAATCTTTTTGTTCTGAACCAGGGAGGCCTAATTTAGGGTTTCATGGGTTTACAGAGATATTAACAATCACGTGGAGAAGAATCAAGAAGATACAAAGATTTTCAGATTAAATCAAAGGGTAAGGAAACTTTTAGGATGAAATATTAAAAAGCAGATGATTTCACAACTTTAAGAAGATGAATTAAGTTGATTATAAACAAGTTAACACCAGACTCCGAGGCAAACAAATCTGGTGGCCTAGTGAAAAGTCCCTTCTCACTGCCCGCATTTTTTTGCCTTAAGATATTTATATATGTACCATTACTAATATCTTGAATAAAATGATCTTTCAGCAAATTACATTTCTAGCATTTCATTTCCCAGTGGTAATGCCAAATAAAATGCAGATAAAAACATTAAATGTAGCTACCTACTGCTGTAGCACTGGGTAAGATTCCATCCGCAGGCATTCTAATAGGCTCACAATGAGTGCTTTTTGTATTGCTGAACGGTACTGTACAATCACAGGATAATTTAGAACAAACAGTAAAGGTCAGACATTTAATGCTTCTATGAGTGACCTTTTCACTCCCAACCCCTTTGTACAAGCATCTGTATTAGCAAGTTTAGATGCGTCTTTTAAGGAAGTTGTACAATTCCCTACAGGAGCTATGTTTCCACTTTGAAAGGGCCTCCATGGGGAATGGAGTTTCGCTGAAACATTCACAGGGAAGCAAAGTCCTCATTGTCCCCCTGAGAGATTCAATAAGAAAAGCCAAGTACAGTATGAGAGCCAGCAGTTTCCATGGTAAATATTAATGTTCAGCATTCAGGTACTTATTTGGATCGGGGGAGTTCAGTTAGAGCCTCTCCTTCTTCCTCCTCAGGAAGAATGTGGGGTCTGCCAAAGGTCAGCTGTATCACGAGCTTTGGGTTCATAATGTACTTAAGTGGCTATTATGCCTCTGTTATTAGATGACCTTCTGCTACAGAATGAAACTTCCTCTTTAACCCAAATTCCTAAGGTCACATGAAATAAAAATAGCATGCTGTAATAGTGGCTGGAATAAGTGCTTTTCACATAATGAATGTTCAATAAATGCTATCTGAATTAAATAAATCACTTATTTCATTTCAGGAAAAAACGTGGGCACTAATACTTTGAAGAAAAGAATGGGAGAAACTGCACTTTCCCTCAGTTGAAGATTCAGCAAATATTACTGAACACTCCCCTGTGCCTCCTCCCAGCCCTGTGCAACCCACTATGATGCTAAAAAGGCTCAGGACAGAGCCTCCTCCCTGCACTCCTCACAGCCAGACAACTACGCACATGGTTCTTCCTCGCTCTCCAGCTTATCAAGCACACAGGAAGTTCACTACAGCTCCTTTTTTAGAATTTTAACTTTTTTTGTTAACATTCATCAGCGACCTCTGCATTTTCATTTACAAAGACACAACTGTGTTCTCAATTTAGTCTATTCATCAGTAGCAACTGATATTACTGACATTTTACATCTTAAAACACCCACATCCTCTTTCAGTAACCCTTTCCTCTTAGTCTCCTTAGAGTTTAAGAACAGCTTCCCTCTCCATTAGTACTTTTCCCTAGGTAATTCCATGGACTTTCATGGCTTATTACCGCAGAGTCTGTGTTTCCAGCCCAGAAGTCACTTCTCAGTACACCTTTGTCCATCCATTCTTTAATCCATCCATCCATCCACCCATCCAGAAAATATGATGGAAGCAGTAGATATTTCTAAGTATGTTAAATCAAAAAATCAAGGTGCCTTATGGAGTTGTCTTGAGAGCTGCCAGAAAGAGCTGAAAGCAGAAAACGTTGAAGGAAGGTGACTCTGGGAATTATTATAAGGATTTAGGAAAGATGAGGCATCTATCTTTCTCTTCATTATAGTTTTCTCCATTCCTGATGATTCTGAAAAGGCTACTCATGGACCATCTCATCAGAGTCGATATTGTTGGTTGTTAACAAGATGCATTCCCAAGACCCTAAACCAGACTTACAAACTCAAAACAGCTGGGGGTTATTGTCAACCAAGAGAGAGTTTAGGTAGTATTGTTTTTTAAGGCTCTGAATCTGCTTTTAAATATCACTTTTCCCTCATTCATCTGGTTTGTGTGTTTTATTGTGTTTGTCTTTATACCTAGTCTTTAATTTGAACCTTGATTTTGTCATTTAACCAGGAGATACTTGTTGTCTTGTGGGCTAAGTATTTTTTGGTACTTTCGTTTGTTTTATATTTAGATTTTCCTTGTACTGAACTATGTCAAGAATCTAAGACATTTCTATATTTCGATTTTAGCACTTTTAAAACAGGCTTTGTTTTTAAGAGCATTTTTAGGTTCACAACAAAATTGAGTAGAAGGTCCAGAGATTTCACACATACTCTCTCCCTTCACAAATATACAGCCTCTCCCATTATCAACAGCATTTTCTACATTTTAAATATTTAACATTTTTAACTATAGTCTGTAGTCTTGAAATGTTAGTTTTCTATTTGGCATAGATTTTCTATTATATAATACATATTGTATTTTTAAAATCTCTATTCATCATTTTATGTAGTTTTTTCTATTACTCTACTACTCTTTAATATACTAAGATATTAAAGGCATAGGAAACTATATTAACATTCTTCATTACAATAAGTATGATTTTTTTTCAATTTTGCCTTACAGTTCTAGCCGTTTTTACTTTACATATTTCACTATTATATTTTTGAGTGCAAGAAGGCTCTTGACTATATCTTTTTTAGAGATTTTACTTTTCATGATTACAAAATATCCCCTTTGTCCTTTATAATGGTTTTCACCTCAAAAGCTACTTTCTATGTTATAAATATAACCACACCTGCTTTCTTTTCTGTCGAGTTTTTATTAGACTGAAAATCTTCATTTAATTGTCTGTACGGTGCAACCTTTATGTGCCATTTTGTTTATAATGATTATTATAATAAGCACAAAGATACATATTAATTCACAGACTATGAGTCTAACTTATTCAAGGTACAGTTGTTTTCTTTAATGATTGATTTGTCATATTTTCAGTAAACATCTGTTTTTCTTTTCAATTGATTAATGTTTATTAATGTTTATTGGTGGTTTTTATGTTTCTACTTTGATAAGTATTGGTTTGAATATGTTTATTCATTCTTTTTGTCTCCTGCATTTATTTACAACTTTTATAATTCATTATCAAACAATGAATTAATAACTTTTTGCCACATTTGTCTCCTACAATGTAAATAAAAGATGTACGTGGGATATTTGTGGTTAGGTATTCAACATTACCACTCATCCACTGAATAAGTTCCAAGATATATCTTTTGTACTTATATTGTTTTAATTTTGGTCATCTTTATTGATGCTTTTCATAATGCTCTTTTCACATAAAAGCAGGCCCTCTACCAGAAACCAAATCTACCAGTGCTTTCATCTTGAGTTTCCAGCCTCCAGAACACTTGTTAATAAGCTACCTGGTTTATGACATTTGTTTTGGCATCCTGAAAAAACTAAAATACTGCTATATCATTTGCGTTTAGAATCATGCCTGACAGAGAAAATATTCACCAAGTTTTTATGAAAAAAATGCATATATGAGGGACAAGCAAATAAACATCATTAACAAGCTGCTACTTAACACAATATTGACTATGTTTTCTTATTGTCTTACTTTTTGTATTCTTGATGCTCTGGCATCTGAGCTCTTGCTAATCCACAAGACAGTGCTTTTCCAGGGTGAGCGAATTTCTAGACATAGCAAAGCACACCCCACCCCCAAGCAGCATTCTTTCTATCTGCAAATGTAGGCTTTGGACTGGTATATCTGAAGCTTCCTGGTTCATAGGTAGTGCCTCCTTACTGGGTCCTCTCCTCTCAGGATAAAAGGAGAGAATGAACTCCCTTGGGCCTATTTTTAAGGACCTTAATCTCATTCATGAGAGTTCTTCCCAAAAGCCTCATTTCAGATACCATAACCTTGGGGATTACGATTTCAGCATATACATTTTGATGGGATGCAAACATTGACTATAGCAAGCAGTGACCAACCTCCCTGCTCCTGTGCGGCTTAACAGCCTGATAGATGGCATAGACAGTCATGTAAAAGAAAAAATAAAGTGAAATTCTGTAATGGAAATAAAGCGGAGTCATGTGAGTAGACCAGATTGGTATTTTAGTTAGGAGAGGAGAGTGACTAAAGCTTCCATAAGGAGATGACCCTTAGCAGAGACCTGAATTAAAAGTGAAAACAACCATGTAAAGATCTGAGGAAAGAGTACTGCAGGCACAGGGGGCCACTAGCGTGGTGACAATCGAACTGTTGGAATCTTGGAATGTTCCATCTGGGAATGTTCAGGGAGGTGAAGGTTGGTGGGTGTGGTAGGAGCCCAGTGAGTAAGGAAGAGAATGGTGCAGGATGAGTTCAGAGAGAAAGCAGGAGCCAGGCCACGCAGAACTTTGTGCAGGGTGTGTGTTAGTTTCCTAGTGATGCCATAAAGTTCTACAAGCTGGGTGGCTTAAAACAACTGAAGTTGTTAGTCTCATAGTCCTAAGGAATAGAAGACCAAAAGGAAGGTGTCTTGAGGCCATGCTCCTTCTGAAACAAAGGGAAATGCATCTTTGCTTCTTCCTAGTGTTTGGTGGTTTGCCGGCAGCCTTTGCTGTTCCTTGGCTGGTAGGTGCAGCATTCCATTCCTCCATCTTCACATGGTCTTCTCCCTGTGTTTCTCTGCCATCACATGGTGGTCTTCTTATAAAGACACTGGGCGTATTGGATTAAGGATGCACCCTACTCCAATATGACCTCATTGTATTGTAACTAATTATGTAGTCAATGTCTTGATTTCCAAATAAGCTTACATTTTCAAGTACCGGGAGTTAGAACTTCAACACATCTTTTAAGAGAAGGACATAATTCAACCCCCAAAAGAGGTGATTGCTAAACTATTGAACAGTTCCTACAATGTGAAACTTACAGAATTTGCTGATAAAAAATCATGTGGGAGTATAAAGGGGGAAAAGAGCATTAGAAACAATTACTAGCTTTCAGTACTGAATACCTGGATCAGTAGTGTGGCCATTTAGCAAGAGGAATATGTTTGATGGTGTAGAGAAGTCAAGAGTTCCATATTAAACATAGTAAGTTTAAATGCCTGCTGTACACTAAGTGAATAAAGCTGTTGGAATCCCACATCTGTTTCTCCAGTAAGTGTTTTAAGTTGGAGATTATACTTGGGGTTCACTGGCATTTCTGACAACATTGAAAGCCATGGGGCATCACTAGCAGGGTAATGAAGGTGGAGAAGAGAACAGGCTGCTGAATTCAATCTCCAGCTCACCAATATTTAGAGGAGAAATAAGCCATGAAGGATACTGAGAAGAAAAATTAACTGGTTCAAAACAATCAGAGACTGTTGTATCTTCAATACAAAGAAAAAGATGTGTCCAAAGCTGGTCCCTGGTCAACTATATGAAATGGGATTATGGGATTTCAAAACCAAGTAAGGCAATAATGGATATTTTTGACTCATCTAAACTGTCCTGGGTCAAATGGGATTCCAGGTGCGTAATGCAGAAACACTTTCACATATTCAATACAAGTTATTAAATTATGCACACAGAATAAATTTTGAGTATTTGTATTCGTTTTGCTTTTGTTTTAGATTGCGAATGTTTTTTCCAGTGATCAATCATGTTGAGCACACTTTCATATACCTGTTTGCCATATGTGTATCTTGTTTTGAGAAATGTTTATTAAGATCTTTTGCCTATTTTAAATCAGATTATTAGATTTTTTAATGGAGTTGTTTAAGCTCCTTATATATTAAATTCAATAGAAGGAAAATAAAAACAATGACACTGACTTAAGTGCTGTAAGAGTTCCTCACAGTGGCATAATGATGTTTGGGCAGTAATTAGATAAAAAGGATCGAGGACTTGTCAGAAAAGAAATTAGATATAAAATTGCATACAGCAAAAATGTCCAAGAAAATGTGATTCCACATCTCTATTCACATGTTCTCTGTATACTGTTGTCTACTCCAGCCCAAGTTTTCCCCACAACCTTTAACCTTGTGTCATTTCAAATGCCATGGACTCTTGACACCAATGTCAGGTTAAATATATCCAGGAGTTATGACTGAAGGGTTTTGTGGAGTTATTTCAATTGATCTGCATTACAAAATGCTCTGTGTATATAAATCTTTGGCCTTTGAGATACTGATCCTGCTCCTAATTTTCATAGTTTGACTCCGACACCTACTCTTGACTTCTGGCAGGTCCCATGAGAGATGGTCTTGGCAATCTCTCTCCTTCTCTCGTTTTAAATATCCTACGCATGGCAAAAACATGCTAAGATACACATAAATGCTTTGTAGAAATTGAGAAATGTTAAAATTTTATGTTTGCAAGAACATAAATCATTTTCAAGTAAAGCTAATCTTGTTTATATTTTTGTTAATATAATGTTAAATAAGGGTCATTATTAATGTTATCATCAAATATTACCAACAAATTCTTCCAAAGTTTTTAAGAATAAATAATACAGGCCGGGAGCAGGGGCTCACGCCTGTAATCCCAGCACTTTGTGAGGCCAAGGCGGGTGGATCACCTGAGGTCAGGAGTTCGAGACCAGCCTGCTCAACATGACAAAACCCTGTCTACTAAAAATCCAAAGAATCAGCCGGGCATGGTAGTGGGTGCCTGTAATCCCAGCTACTCGGGAGGCTGAGGCAGGGGAATTGCTTGAACCTGGGAGGCAGAGAGCGCAGTAAGCTGAGATGGTGCCACTGCACTCCAACCTGGGCGACAAGAGTGAAAATCCATCTCAAAAAAAAAATAATAATAATACAAAATAAAATACTTTAGAATATAAACATGCAGCGTTTCTAAATTTATTTTAATGTGTTGTTGTAATCTCCATAACAAATCTAATGAGGAAGTCTTTTACCACAAATATAAACCAATCCAATTTTTAGATAGGATAAAGTACAACAGGTTGAATTCAATACTAACTCATCATGACCAAGTGCTATTCAAGCCAACACTGCAAATAGGACTCAATTCTAAGAAAGCTGACACTATATCACATGAGTATGCCAAATAGCTACTAACAATAGCAATTGCTACATGTACTTTCCATGGGACATTCTTCTCACATTGAATTGCATAATTATCCAAGTTTATCTTTGCTATCACTCTTCACAGCAGAGAGAAGTAATTCATAAATCACAGAAAATGCTATTGGTGGAGAAATAATCCAGGTAGTTTGAGTCTACACTAGCAATGCCTCTCATAGTGAAATCACTTGTAATCTCGTTTATAACTTTTAACAATAACTGTCTATAAAATTCTTATTAATGCACTTATCAACCCATCATCTAGGTTTTGAGCCCCTCATGCATCAGGTATTTTTCTGTATAACTTTGTAATAAACCTGCACGTTCTACAGGTGTATCCCAGAATTTAAAGTAAAATGTTTTAAAAAATAGAATATCCATATCCCATTAAATAATTAGCTTCATGATATTCTCTTGTCATTATAAAAAAAATTCTTATTAATGTAATAGCACATATGATAAAATGTAATACTACAGCCACTGGAATTAAAAATAAGGAACATAACTATGTGAACTCCTACCTATCTTTGAGTCTTAAACATTGGCCTGGAAATCCAAGCCAATTAAATGAAACACAAAAATGTAATTTTAAAAAAGATCTACTATATATTTAGCTTAAACTGAGGATTAAAAGAAATTCTAGATGCATTAATGAATAAAAGTGGAAAATAAAGGTAAACACCTACTTGATACAAGAGGGAAAGGATTTACTAAATGTAAAAAAAATGGAAATAATATGAACGTAATTATATATTTTTAATGTAGTCTGGTAAATGACATTGAAAACAATCAAGTATCAAATAACAAAATCAAATATTAAATAAACTTACATAAATTGACAAAATAAAGAGGGATATTGTAAATTCCTAAATACCTTGTACATACTAATAAACATTACCTTCATTATTAGAGATGAACAATACACATTTTTCAAAAAAGGAAATAGGGTTTTATGTACAAAAATGTTTAGCTTTACCATCAATTGAAACAAAAAAAAAGTTTTGCAGAATGTTCCCATTTTTTAGCTGTCAAATTTGTCCCCTCATCCCAAAATCCAGTTTTCACATAATTATATGTCAATAATTACTTTCATAAATAATTGGTCAGGGACTAAAAAAAAAAACTTTCTGAAAGACAGTTTACCAATAATAATTAAATTTTGCTTCTTTGTTTACTTCTTTGACTCAGTTATTCGACTTCTAGAATACAAACATCACTGGGCTCAGTGACTCATGCCTGTAATCCCAACGCTTTGGGAGGTCAAGGCAGGAGGACTGCTTAAGCCCAGGGATTTGAGACCAACCTGGACAACATAGTGAAATTCTGTCTCTAATTAAGAAAAAAAATTAACAGGATGTGGAATAATGTGCCTGTCCCAACTACTTGGGAGGCTAAGGTGGGAGGATCGCTTGAGCCCAGGAGATCAAGGCTGCAAGTGAGCCATGATCACCCCACTGCACTCCAGCCTAGGTGACAGAGCAAGATCCTATATATAATATTATAGGAAATGTAATATTAGGCATTTGACATAATACTTAAAACACCTAACAATGCTGCTATTCAAGGTGTCTCATAGGAAAGCTTAGTCTAATAAATTATTCTGCAATGGCTGGTGTAGCACATGTCATATATATGCATTTTTAAGTATTTGGTCTATTTGCATTTTCTAATATTTGTAACAAAGTATATTAACCTACAGTAAAAAAAATCAAGAATCCCTTCATATGTGCATACACAGAGCACTCATTTAGTATATGCAATAAATAAATAAATAAATGAGGTTGAACTGAGACTGCCGACAATGCTTATGATGCCATTTAAATCTTTTTTATAGGGAATATAGTTAGAAGATATGCAAATGCCAATGAACACATTAAAACCATTTATACTTCCTACCAAAAGAAAAATTAAGACAACCATGATAAAGCTTTTTGAAACTAGCCCAATCATCCCACAGAACTGATATTCATGGTCTCTATTGAATAAACAGAAATTTACCCTCCTAGTCTTGACACTTGAGAAACTCACATTTGTCTTATCTAAATTTCTTTCTCAGGAAACCAATCATCAGGCTTCCCAGATGGCATCAAGGTGCTGAAACTTAGCAGGTCACCACATTTGGACAATGAGATGCCAGACCCCTTCACCTGTCGTGACTGTCTAACTGACCACTGGCTGCCTGCAGACCAACTCCTTTTCCTTACCCCTCCCCCTTGTTCCTGTTTTCCTACACATGGTAACGTTTCTTCTCTGATAAACAATTCCCTTATTTTAGTTGCTGAGGGAGATGGATTTAGAGACTGATCTCCCATCTGCTCGGGTGCAGCACCTGATTAAAGCCTTCTTCCCTGGTGATACTCATTGTCTCAGTGATTGGCTTTCTGCGCAGCAAACATCAGGACCTAAACCAAACCCCTGGCATTTCGGTAACATTTTCACCAACATTATTAGCATTTTAGGGGGGTGTGTGTGTGTATATATATATATACACACACACACATATAATACACATACATATATGTATATGTGTGTATACATACAATTTATATTAATTATACATGTTATAGTCTCCTGAACTATATATGTAATTTATAATAGAAAATATTAATTTTGCATGTATGTAGACATGCACACATATATATGTAAATATATACACACACACTTAAAAATCTGTATTATTCATTACATAAGATGATATACAATAACTAATATGTGGGCATAGATACATATACAATAAGGCAAGGATGCTTTGGATGGCATTGTAGCAATGCTTCCACAGAACTCTGACCAAATGTAGTATCGCTGACCCAGTAATATTATTTACAAAGATCTTTTTCTCATAACTGATGATGTAAACTAAGACTTACGTCAAGGTTGATCACAGACAAAAGATGGAGAAGACATGAAGTTGCCACTTATTTTATGCAGGTTTTAATCACGGCTCAACATTTTGTTAGTTCTGTTGTGCACACCACTTCACATGGGTCCTCAGATTCCACATAATTAAAATGGGAAAGCAAATGGTGCTGGGGCTGAGGAAAAATGTCTATCATAGGGTTTCCGTGGCCATCAGCAAGGAGCCCATGCAGGTTTTGTGGTGCCTATTCCTGTGCTTACTACTGTTGCTGAGGAAGCACTCTAAACAACCTAATTGCTTAATAATATGAAACAGTTAAATAAATTTATGTAAAATATTTACGTGAGGAAACCCTCATGATATGCCAGTTTTATATATACATACATACACACATATACAGCTACACACACACACACACACATAAAACCAAAATACTAAACAGTGGTTAGTTGGAAGTGATGAGATTATTGATTATTGTATGTTTCTTTAAACTTCCTTGTATGCTCTACAATGAGTAATGTTAAATTAATTGTAGAAAAGCCTTGTTATTTCTTAATGCTTACTTTTATTCCTCCAACTCCAATATAATTGCTTTCATTTTTATGCATTCCCTTACACTATTTAATCTATGTTACCATACGTGTTATTTAGATACAGTTAAAATATACATACAGTTTTGTGTTCTTTTTAAAAAATTTTATGCATTTAAATTTTTCCATGTTACCTTTCAATCTTTATATTCACCATTTTAATGACTACACAATGCAGCCTTGAATTAATATGGAATATTTATTTAACTTACGTAATGGTATAAAGTTCATCTGTTTTCCCCATGTTTTTGCCTTAAAAATTAAACTGCTATGAAAATGTTTTAAAAATTTATTTTACTTTGTCCAGATTCTTTCCTTACAATACCTGTCCAGCAGTAGGTGAGTGATGTTAAATGTGAAGAACATTTTCTTCTGACTTCCATTACTTATAATACTCTCGTATCTAAGAAAATTGCTCTGATGCACCACACTCTTGGCATTGCAAAACTGTATTCAGCTCACTAAAGCCTTACCAAGGCTAAATACCATAGATTTTTTTAAAAAAACAAACAGTAATATATGCTACATTGACAACATAAGATAAATATTACCTTAATATTGCTTTAATTGTATTGAATTTGATCACACTTCTCACTCTAATATACTCTTATTGGAATTCTTTTTTAAAACTATTTGTTAATTTTTCATTGTAAAGTCATCTATAATCATTTTTGGATCTTGATTTAAAAAACGATAAAAATAATTTCTAAAACATTGTAGACTAATAAAATTTTAGAAAATGATATTTAATTATGTCAGGTGAAATAATGTCACTGTGGTTTCCTAAGAAAACAGTCCATGCTTTCAAAGGATTTTCATAGAAATATCTAGGAGTGAGTGAGGCTTTTGGTTTTTGCTTTAAACGCTTCCACAAATTAAAAATTGCAGAAAAAAAGAAAAGCCACACAAGAGATAAAGCAAAATTGCCAAAATCATGACACATATCTTGTTGACGAGTTTATGGGGATTTATTGTATCACTTTCTTTACTCCTGTATATCTGCCAATATTTACATATATTTTTAAATACACTAAAATGTATAAATATTTGAGTAGACTTTTAAAACATATTTGATATACGTGTAACCCTTTGTCATATTTGTTGGAGAAAAACATAGACATATATTCTTTCTTTCAGATTTGGAGACCTGATATGTTAAATACCATGTTTTAATTTTTTCATGAAAAATTGATAATAAGGTTTGAAGTCCTTGAGTAATGTCTTTCTTTACTTTTTCTTAGCAGGTGAGCAGGCATCTCAGCAGTAACCTTTCCACAATAAACATGTTTGCCTTTCCGTCATTAACATTCACTTTCTCTGTTTGTGATTCTGACAGCTCAGAGGATTAAATTCTCCATGTATTGATTTTGATGTGCTCCTTGTCATGTTTTAATCAAAAGAAACATCATTTTCCTTCTGCAGTGATAAGGTACAGTAGGTAGACTTCATAATCTTTCACAAAAGCCATTTCCAAAGTGTTTCCCCTTTCCTGACAGCCACATACATGTTATTTCTCCTTTTGAATTATACATTAAGGTGTTGCCATTTATTAGAGATGAAGATGATCATCTTTTTTCCTTTGGGTAGAAAACGCCAAATAGATTGCTGAACCTCAAACTCAAAGACAGTTTCATGGGCAACAGTTTAAGAATAGCTATTCAGAATCAAATTTTAATTGACTGTTTTTTTAAAGAGTCATCTATGGACTCAGTTAATGGGTAGAGGATCAAAGACACTATTTTGGTTTTTAAATAAATGTGCAATTGAACTGCTTTCAGTGGAAAAGGAAAAAACCGGTGTTTGAGGCCTATGCCCTAAGTCACAAGCATTAGCTCTGTAACTGGGACTTGAGCATTAGGTAACAAAGAAAGAACCGAGGGATTGTGCAGTGTTGCATGGCTGAGTGACGGGTCTGTTCTGAAGCTCTCTCCTGTCTCATCCCAGATTCTGCTGAGCAATTTTCCTTTGTAATAAGGAGGATCTGGGTGATGATCCCCAAACTCACTCACTCCTGGTGGGGAGGCAAAATTGTACTTTTCTACCCACTAAGAATTTTCAGCCAGGCTTGAGAATTAAACTGATATAAAAGAGATTAACAGGAAAACAAGCACAAAGATTAAGTTTTACATGACATGGAAGCCCTTTTAAAGAAATGAAGACCCAAACAAGTGGCAAAACCTAAATACTTTTATATTAAGTTGGATAAGGAGCAACAACTGTGTGAAAGTAACTAAACTATGTGGGGAGGCTGAGGGAAGGTAATTCTTTTAACAAGATTCATTTGTACAGAATTTCTTCCACTTCAACTTCCCATTGCTGATAAGGTTAGTAGTCTCTTTTTATGGATGCATAGCATTCCATGGTGTATATGTACCACATTTTCTTTATCCAACCTGTCTTTGATGGGCACTAAGGTTGATTCTGTGTCTTTGCTACTGTTAATAATGCTACAATGAACAAGAATGAGATTATGTCTTTTGCAGGAACATGAATGCAACTGGAGGCATTATTAGCAAACTAACAGAGGAACAGTAAATCAAAAACCGCATGTTCTCATTTTTAAGTGGGAACTAAATGATGAAGACACATGGACACAAAGAAGGTAACAACAGACACTGGTGGGGTCTACTTGGGGGTAGAGGGTGGGAGGAAAGAGGCCGAACAGAAAAGAAACTATTGGCTACTAGGCTTAACACCTGGGTGATGAAATATCTGTGCAACGAACCCTCAAGACACTCGTTTACCTGTATAAGCAATCTTCACATGTACCCCCAAACCTAAATTTTTTTTTTAACAAAATTACTGTTTCTGGTATTGGGAGGATGTCTCTCATATGGGAGTTATATCTCCTGCTTGCAGGAAGAAAAAAGCAGGTCAGATCACCTTTCTTGCACCTACTGTATTTTTAAGTGCCTTTAGTTCAAAATAATCCTTGAGCAAAAGTAGCATATTTGGGATAACATATTGTGCCACCCCCTTCAATCTCTTTGGAATCTATGGCCCAAGTATATGACTGCATTTAAAGGTCTTAAATATGAATGCAAATGCACCTGGAAGGGCAGTAAATCCATTCTAACTTGTTAAATGTAAGCAGAAGAAATAGTATGACAATATCCTATTTTCCAGACAGCAAGCCCTAAATAAGAAAGACAATGCTCAAGTAGATTCCTCATTCCTTTGTTTCATTTCAAAGGGGAAAAGAGGACTTTGGAACCTTTGTATGAAGATTCTCACCATATCTTCAGAGTAATAAATATTCCTGTTTCCTCGCCTTTAAAATGGTATAGATACTTCTATGGTACCATTTTAAGGAGACAGATGGTACCCCTAAAATGTATATTTTGTAATCCTATCTCATAATGTTATGATATTAGAAGATAGGGACTTTGAGACATAATTAATGATGGCAGAGCCCTTATAAAAAGTATTAATGTCCGTATTAGAAGAGACACCAGAGCATTGACTCGCCCCTTCTACCATGTAAGGACACAGAGAAGGTACCATCTAGGAGCCAGGAAACAGCCAGTCACCAGACACCAAATCTGCTTGTGCCTGGACCTTGACTTCTCAGCCTCCTGAGCTGCGGGAAATAAATTTATTATTTTCAGCTACCCACTGTATGACATTTTGTTATAGCATCATGAACAGACTAAGAGGGGTATCTTCCTTGTCAAACTTGCAGTATTGTTAGAAGACTCGAAATAAAACAGGAAATTAGACGTTAAAATCTGTGCAAAATATAAGGCCACTTAGAAGTAGATTATACTTCTGCATTTAATGCTGAATTTTTGTCCAATTAATTGTTAACAATTGCACTGTTTCAATCCTCATATTTCTGGTTCCAATATTGCCTTAAATGATATTTGTTACATATTCAGTGAATTTTGGGAGAGAGAGAGAATCCTTAGTTGGGATTGAGATATTCCTCGTTATGCCCTAAGCCTTATACCCCTATGAAAAGATGAGTGTGCAGGAAGATGGAGGGTCCTACCCTAAGCGGACAAGCCAACAAACGATCCTTTGACAAGTTGCCACTCATGTGATCAAACATGGGATTTCATTAGCCAGACCTATTATGCCAAAAATAATGTAATTCTTTTCTGGACCCTAAAGTGTTTCTCATTTTCAGGGGATTCTTGCATTTGTTCAACTGTCCCTGAATGCTCATTAATTTTGGTGTGAGGTAAATGTCAGCTTAAAACTAAAGGTGACCTAAATGCCAAGGCACCCTAAGACTATTAAAATAAAGAGTGCTCATGAATTAATGAGCCTAATGGACACTCATTCTATATGCAGAACCTGAGGCTGCAGCTCCCTTTGCCCTCATTCACAGGCTCAGGAAACCAGGCATTCCTTAGCCACCAGGTCACAGGGTGCAAGAGAGCTATTTGGTTATGAGTTACAAAACGAGTTGGCATTATTATTTTAAATGTTAATCATGCACATCAAAAGCACTTGGGCCACTTCCCAAAATAATGTAATTCTAGTACAAGGGGAGGCAGTGGCTGTGGTGGGAAGAAAGCAGAAATGGCCATGGGAGTACTGAGCTGCCTGTATCACCTTGGTAACTAACCTGTGCTTAGAAAATACAACTGGATCCTCCAGCATTTCCTCAACCCTGCCTCCCCTTGCAAAAACAAGTAAGTACATACATGAAATGAAGTGTTTAAAATGAAAATGAAGAATCTTTTCCTCAAACCTTCATGCCCTCATTGCTCTCAAGATATCACAATGAAAACTATACATCACCCTCATAACAACACCTAAAGACAGCTAGCTTTTTTTTTTTTTTTTTTTGTTGAGACGGAGTCTTGCTCTGTCGCCCAGGCTGGAGTGCAGTGGCCGGATCTCAGCTCACTGCAAGCTCCGCCTCCCGGGTTCACGCCATTCTCCTGCCTCAGCCTCCCGGGTAGCTGGGACTACAGGCGCCGCCACCTTGCCCGGCTAGTTTTTTTTTTTGTATTTTTAGTAGAGACGGGGTTTCACCGTGATAGCCAGGATGGTCTTGATCTCCTGACCTCGTGATCCGCCCGTCTCGGCCTCCCTAAGTGCTGGGATTACAGGCTTGAGCCACCGCGCCCGGCCAAGACAGCTAGCTTTATTTTTGCATTGAGTTTAGATTTCTTTGGTAGTTGTCTACGTATGCATAAACATGCACCAGTCTTTTTTTTTTATTTGCAAATTAATGGTCAGCAGTAATGGTGCAGTGAGAGTGCCAAAGGTCTACAATTTAGATCATGTACACAGCAATGCTCTCTTCACTCTGCTCTGGAATTTTGAAAGTTACTTAGCTATTTTTAGTTCTACTTTAATAAAATATGTAACTGAATAACATACTGCAGCTTCAATTTTCTATATCCTCGCAATATTTATTCCTTGTTTTTAGAGTCAGCACTGAGACTTTGTTTTCTGTCGGTCCCTTTCCTGCCCGCCCTGGCTCCTAACACTTCCCAGTTGTGCCGTAACTTACATATCATCAAAATGCATGAAGGTAGAAGCCAAAAGTTCATATTCTGCTCTATAATCGTAATTAAGTCACCCACAGTTTTAACTACAAGTTTATTCTAAAAGTCCTAATCTCATAAACAATATTTATATTCATATAATTTTGACTTTGCAGATATTCTTCATTGGAATGCTACGAAGTTAATACTTCCTCTGCCTAATGACCTTATCTGATGACAATGGTGCCACTCATACCAGTATGGTGTCCAGGAGAAGTCTCTTCTGTGCGTTCCTCACTTCTCAAGTTTCTGTCACCTTTTAGTTGGTTTCACATTTTGAACCTGATTTTCCCTGGAAAACCTGATTTTCTTGCCTTTTTCTTGATGAGAAGGGGAATAAATGCTGGTTTCATCACCTACCTAGTTTTGTCTTCTCATCCATCTTCCCTGTTGCTGGCATCTTCCCTTTCTATTCTCAAAGATGTCCTCTCCTTGAGTGCCATTGGCTCCCTGTGCTTCTTTCAAGCACCTTGAATTGTTAGCCTATGGCATTGCTGTTTGCCCGACATTAGTTTCATTATTCTCCTAGGTTAGCTCTACTCTATGTAATGCTCCGTAATTTTCTCTCTCCTGGTGTTTTCAGTTTGATTTTTTTTCCTCAGTTAACATTGTCAGAAAGCAACCTATATTTCAGAGTACCTTCATGTCTTTTTTCTCACACATACGATTGCTTCTTAGTTCGTTGCAGGTTGCCAGGGAGACCCCACTTGGCTCTTTGAAATCTTCTATCTTGCATCACTCTGGCCAAAGAGAAATTTAATGCCAATCTCCTTTATGTTGCTTTGGAGGAAACTGGTTACATTTTCTTCTCTCTCAAAGCTTTCAGAATGCTGTCTTTATCAATGGTGTTCTTAAATTTGAAGAAGATAATCAGTAGGTGAGTAGGTGCTTGACTTTTAAAAATTCTTTGTGTTAAAAGTTTGATAGGTCAATTCACATTTTTAAATCTTGGATAATTCCTTTTTTAAAATTTCATTGATAATTTCATTCTCCATCTCTTGATATTTTTAAACTTTTTTTTTCTGGAACTCCTGTTAGTTATATTTGAGCGTCCTAAAATTGATCCTCCATACCACACGTCTTTTAGCTCATGTTTTCCACTCTCTTCATTAGGGTTTTTCTATATGAAAGATTTCTTAATCTTTGTTTTATTTCGTCTACTTAAATTTTAATTTCCCGGCCTAGGCAACATGGCGAGACATTTAATTTCTACAAAATTAAAAAAATCATCTGGGTCTGGTAGTGCATATCTGTGGTCCCAGCTATTCCCGAGGTTCAAGTGGGAGGACTGCTTGAGGCCAGGAGGCAGAAGTTGCAGTGAGCTGTGATCACACCACTGCACTCCAGCTTCAGCAACACAGCAAGACTCCATCTCAAAAATAGTTTTACAAAAGTTTAATTTGTTGCTTTTTTGCAGTCTTTTTTCTCGAGTTTTTTGTATAATATCTTGTGTTTGTCTTATGCATTATCTAACTGAACCTTTTCGAACACAGAAAGTATATTATAGTTAGCCCATGTGTGGGGGCTCACGCCTGTAATCCCAGCATTTTGGGAGGCTGAGGCGGGAGGATCACTTGAGGTTAGGAGTTCAAGACCAGCCTGGCCAACATGGCAAAACTCCATCTCTATTAAAAAAACGAAAGAAAAATTAGCTGGGAATGGTGGTGCACACCTGTAGTCCCAGCTATTTCAGAGGCTAAGGCAGAAGAATTGCTTGAACCTAGGAGATGGAGGTTGCAGTGAGCCGAGACCATGCCACTGCACTCTAGCCTGGGCGACACAGTGAGACCATCTCAAAAAAAAAAAAAAAAAAAAAAGCAAAAATTTTATCATACGTTTTTCTGTTTATTGATTGTGATGTTTTTCTTTGATATCTCAGATATGAGGTGACTCTCGATTTTTCTAATGTAGGTGTTAAGAAGACATCAAATGATTGGGGATGAGCTCTGTGATTTTGGTCTTAGCGCTCTACTGACAAGCTTCACTTCAAGCAATGGAAAAGAGACCTTGAATACAGCTCAGATTTGTTTCTGTATACGTGCTTCAGTTGCATTCAGAGAGTTATTTACATGCATGGAAAATACTAGCCCCTCAGTTTTGTTTTGTTTTTCCTGAGAGTGAATGTCTATCTTTATTTACACAGAATAGTATGATTTCATTTTTTTGATATTAAGATCTTCAGTATTACCCCACCTTAACAAATCCTAATTGGTCACTATTATTTCTGGGGGGCCTATGTTTGCCAAAACTAGAATCTCCCTTCCAGATTCTGCTTAAAGTTTCACTCATTTCTGCTTCAATGATCATAAAAAAGATTCGATTAGGTTGGTGCAAAAGTAATTGCGGTTTTTGTCCCTGAAATGAATGGCAAACCAAAATTACTTTTGCACCAACCTAAGAGAATGCAGTGCCATCTGGTTTTTCATGCACCGTTTGTTTTCCAGAGAGTTCTCGACATCACTTGTCTGCTGATGGTCCAGGTTTATTTTCCTTGCTTTTATGGTTATACCACATTTTGCCTTTTTATCAAGATTGTATTAAGATAATAGCAGAAAAGCCAACGCAGATATGGGAACTGTTTGGCATCTTGTTCTGGGAAGTCTTCACCAATATCTGAGCAATTCTTCTGGCCATAGTGTGAATATGAAAATGAAGTTGAGGAAAAGAGGAGCAGTGGGAACAGGGATTATTTAGAAGTAAAATATAGCAGCTGTGGCAGTGGACATGGAGAGGGGGGAGATGAACAGCTTTCTGTGAGATGCTGCCATAAGGCTCAGCAGCTATTATCCACCCCGCATTTTCTGTCTATGCATTGAGATTACTATTCTGATGTTATGGTATCTTTTCTAGACCCATCTTTTTGTGTCTCTGACTTCCTCCTCTCTCACACATGTATTTCCCTCACATTTCAAGCTGTGGCTCCATCACCAATTTCAATTTTACCCCTGTGTCTTGGGGATTGACTCATCACCCAGGGCTTGAACAGTGATGCCACATTCCTCGGACATAGAGACTTGCATTTTGGATTTCTTTCCCAAAATCCAGCTTACACCTTCACTGCCCAGAGATAAGAATTCTGACACAGAACAGGCTGCTATGAATTGCTGGAGTCTTTCTACTCATTTCTGAAAGGGCAGCTGGAACATCGCAACCCTTAGGAATTTGTATTTTGAGTCCTGTGTCCTCCTGGGAGGATCATGGCCACTTTCTCTTCTTCTTACATGATGGATTCACCACACTCTGCCTGCCACTTTATCTATCTGCCCTTTGTTGCACAACCTTTTACCATTTCTCGATTTCACCTATTGTCTTGTTTTTAATCTTCATCTGTCTTCATGGATCTAGGTTTGTCTCCCTTTCCTTGTATTTCTCTTAGCAACAACCTCTATGGCAGATTTCAATCTCTTTTCAATTTCTGTCACTACAAGGGCTTGTTCCAATGGTGACTATCAGTGCATTAACCTCTCTTAAGCCTCACCCCATCCTGGGGGAATGAAGGGCAGGATGGAGGGCAAAGAAAGAGCTGGCTTTCAAGCAGCCCCATGCAGTTATTTGAGAACTGAGAACTCAACTAGTAAATGAGCTTAAGACTCCATCTATTTTTTTTTCTGGACTGTTGAAATGATCTTAACTTGTTTCCCTGGCTCCAGTTGCATCCTTATGCCAAACTTACACCAGTATTATTGTTGTCAAACATCAAACCAATTATGTTTTGCCTGCATTGTTATTACAAAGTCATCAAAAATTGTAGCCGCTGCTTAAGAGATTCCTTTGCATGAAGAGTTAAGTCTTTCCCCACAGATTTTGAGGGGACTAAAGAAAGTAGGCAGGTTTATCTGTCAGAGAGTAGAAATGGTGGGAGTGGATGCCAAGGAGTGTCAGAGCAGCATCAGGCAACCAGATGATGTGGTGGTGTAGCGTGCAGGGCCATGTGCTCCCCTTCCCTCCACAAGGTCTTCAATGACGTTAATTAACAGATCACGTTCTGAATAGGACTTGATGTGCTCTAGGAAACAGGATGAAAGATCTTAGGGTTTGGCTCTGATGTGATTCAGAAGCAAGAATGCTGCACAGATTCAGGAGCAGAAACTAGGAAGTCACAAGGATATAAGGTGTAAAGGTAAAATTGGTGGGAAATGCTCTGAGTTTATTGAAGAATTGAAATTGAAGGTTAGAACAATCAGACCCTACATTACTAAAGAGTTCCCATTTCACTCATGTATTGCCTACTCTCGCCTCTGCCTCCTTTAGGGATCCCGTCCATAGCATCCATGTGCAATGGGGGAAAATGGACAGTGAAGTCCAAAGAAATTAACCTCAAATACACTTCCCCTTACACGTTATGAGACTTTAAGCAAATACTTTTACTTCTCTGTGCTCCAGGACGGTCATCCATAAAATATAGTATTACCTGTCACGCAGTGTGACTAAGGAAATTATTTGAGATAAATTTAAAACTCCTGATAGCATTATACCTGATGAGAGTTATGTTGCTTTTATCAATTTTGCTCAACTTGTATCTTTCTAATTATTAAGATTCTCCTTATTTCCTGAGGAGCTACTTTCAATGATAGGCAGTTTTGTTCACCAGCAAGTCTTTCTTATACCAAGCCAATATCAGTAACTCCGCGGGTTTTGCTCAGTAGTTCTACAGTAGCTTCCGGAACAACTGAAAGGGGAATGAGTCATCACAAGTCAGTTCCTTGAACTAGGTCAACATTTATGTGGTCCAGAGGAGACATTTGGCTTGAATAACCCACGGATTTCTATTCTCCTACAGACCACTTCCCTCTGAGAATTCATACTATATGGGTAGAAATCTTTTTCTCTGGCAGCCAATAAAAATGAGGACAGCAATGAGTATGTAGCTAGATAACCATATCCTATCGTTATAGGGAGTTATTCTAATTGTTCTTCATGATAGGAGATAGACCATACCTACAATGGGCTACACAATTTCATGTCCTCCTCCAAGTAATTAGAACAGATGATCCCTGTATCCTGCAACCTTTTGGGAAGCTCTCTAAGGCTTTCTCCAAACCTTGAAGACAGCTGGGTCAATGTTGTCTTTAAGGAGTGTTCCATTTGTGTGTGTGCAGGTAGCAGCGGGATTCTCTTTGTTAAGCCTCATCATGAGGCAGCCATATTTGACAGTTGGTGTCTCAAGATGGATATGTTTTAGCAAGTGCCTTAAGCTTTGTGCCTCCAAGGTCACTCAGTGAATTTAAGGGAAAACATCCATTACAGAGGTAATTTTATACTTGCCATGCTTAATAATCTTTAATGGTGTACAATCGCATTTTTTCTTACTTTCATATCAGCAGACAAACTATGGGGAATACTAAGTAGTTAAACTTACCATTATTATTGCAATCCATCTGATTCTTTTCCTTGTAAATGAATCTTTAATTAGTTAACACTGTGCTCATGCTTGCACACTGCAGCTCTTTAATACAAAGTTCCTGAAATTTAAAGTAAACACTCATCCTTGGCTGTCTCTTGCCTCTCTGTAGTATAATAGAGGTGTGCCTTACTTGCTGCAAAGATTACTTTTGGTCATGATGATCAACAAGAGTCAAGCATTTAACTTTTTCAGTATCAGACTGTTGAATACCATGAAATGCATGTGAATAAGCTATTATGGAACACACTGACTTTAGCAGAGGCAACTCTGATGGTATCTTTGTGATTTGTCTTTCTACCTGCCACATTATCATCAGGTCTCTACACATGGGATGCCTATCAGTAGCCAGAAAGGGACTCAGCATGTGCACACTGGCTGTAAAGAAATGCATATTTACATGGCACCCTGTGGATTTAGAATTCCAAAGCCAGGCATTGATTCACCCATTATGGCAAAATAATTGTTCCCTTTAATATAGTAGGATGAAGAAGACAAGGACATGACCAAGGAGTCTGCTGGTTTGTCTGAGAAGGGAGATACACCAGATAGGCTGGAATTCATGGCAGTGGGAAAGAGGAGTGAGCCAGGTGGCACAGGAGAAATAACACAAGATTTGTGAGGTTTGCACAATAGGCCTCAGTGTCTTTCTGTCTTAGCTAAGAGAGAAAAAAGGATGAAGATTATGATGATAGTGGTGAGAGTAAAATAGTAGTAGCAAGAATAATGTCTAATGGAATGAGACTTAGAGATAAATAATTAAATTTCCTAAAATACAATTCAGTCAGAGGAGGATCTTTATATTAAAATCCAGTCAGCCTGACTTCTGTCTTCAGAAATGAGCATTTCATAAACACCTAACCCCTATTTCAGGGCACAGGGTTAGAATCTCAGATTTCAAGGCCAAGGAGGGTGACAAAGCACGTTTCATGTCAAGCTTTTCAAAAAAGCACCCTTATGTGGCAGGTTCTAAACTGAGCAAAATGGAAGATGTAAAAAACTGGTCCCCGATCAAGAACACCAACCAGCAAGTTATAGAAGGTTGGGTATGTGCATATGTAGGTGACAATCATGAAACACTAATTATAAGAGCTCAAATTCTAAGATTTACCTGTCATATTATAAATAACTTTTGAGTAGCTGAGGTTTGGAAGAAGGAATAAACAATCATCATATATTTCTGGGGACCTGTTCTCTTCTGATTTTCTCCTAAAGGCATAGATATACGTGTGTGTGTGTAAATGTGCATATACATGTTTTGTTTCCCCCAGAATCATTATCATTGTCTGTCTCTAGGCTTTCCCAAGTTGAGTTGAATAAAACTTTCCTTAAGCAAACTTTTAATGAGAAATAGTGAATAAAATAGCAACTAAATAGATATCCACAATAAAAAGAGTGAATTAAATATCTGACTTGTGCTCACATTTTAAATGATTTAAATGTAAAAACAGGAAGGTGTTATGTATTCATTTATTCAAGACATATAGCTAGAGTGCCAACTCTACCATGTACTATTCTGACAAGGCAAGCAAGACGTTACCAGCTGAGGGTGGAAGGCTGAGGGAGTGGGGCTTCCACATGGCTTGTATTGTGGAGGCCAGAGAAGGGCCCACAGCCCATGCTGATTCATAATCTTGCCAGTCACACAAGGCCTGACCCTTAGCAAAATAGTCCTCTCTACATATTGCAAAGAGTGTCCACACAGAAGACAAGTTTTCTTGTGTGCATCACGTATGATTTTGGTTTGATTTGTCTTTCTGTCAAATAGATAGACAAATAAGATAGCAAAACTTCTTCTAGCTTTGATATCTACTAGTAAATTTCTAATACTGTACCATTAGAAAGTGAAGGGCTCTAAGAGTACAACTCTTCCCGCTGGTGTGAAAAATACTAGGTCTTACCTGAATGCTAATATTTGAATGGGAATACAGTAGGAAGGGGGAAACAAGCAAACCACCAAATAAAATCCCCAATGTGGGGCCACCATGGAGAATATAGTTCACAAGAAACATGCCAAAAGCAATTTACAGATTCAATGCTATTCCTATCAAACTACCAATATAATTCTTCACAAAATTGGGGAAAAAAATTTCTAAAATTCATGTGGTATCAGAAAAAGCCCAAATCACCAAAGCAACCTAAGCATAAAGACATCACACTATCCAACTTAAAAGTATACTACGAGGCTACAGTAACCAAAATAGCATGGTACTGGTACAAAACGAGGCACACAGACTAAGGGAACAGAATAGAAACCTCAGGAATAAAGCCACACACTTACAACCATGTGATCTTCAGCAAGGCCAACAAAAATAAGCAATGGGTAAAGGACTCCCTAGTCAATAAATGTTGGTGAGATAACAGGCTAGTCACATGCAGAAAAATGAAACTAGACATTTACCTTTCAACATATATAAAAAGTAACACAAGATGAATTAAAGATTTAAATTTAAGACCTTAAAATATAAAAGCCCTAGAAGAAAAGCTAGGAAATACCTTTCTCTACATCCGCCTTGGCCAAGTATTTAAGGCTAAGTCTCCAAAAGCAATTGCAACAAAAAAATTGACAAGTGGACCCTAACTAAAGAGTTTCTGAACAGTAAAAGAAACCAGAAACAGAGTCAACAGACAACCTACAGAATGGGAGAAAATATTCACAAATTATGCATCTGAAAAAGGTCTAAAATCCAGAATCTACAAGGAGCTTAAATCAACAAGCACAAAAACAACCCCAATAAAAAGTGGGTAAATCTATGAACAGACCCTTCTCAAAGAAGACACACAAGCAGCCAACAAACATTGACAAAAATGCTCATTATCACTAATGAAATGCAAATCAAAACCACAATGAAACACCATCTCACAGCAGTCAGAATGGCTATTTTTAAAAAGTCAAAAAACAACAGATGCTGGCAAGGCTGTGGAAAAAGTGGAACACTTATATACTGTTGGTGGAAATGTAAATTAGTTCAGCTACTGTGGAAAACAGTTTGGAGATTTTTCAAAGAACTTAAAATAAAACTACCATTTGACCTAGCTATCCTATTACTGGGCATATACCCAAAGGAGTATAGATAATTATACCAACAAGATACGTGCACTCATATTTTCATCACTACACTATCCACAATAGCAAAGACATGGAATCAATGTAGTTGCCCATCCATGGTGGACTGAGTAACAAAAAATGTGAGATATAAATACCATGGAATTGGCTGGATCATCATGGAGAATGGGAGGCAGGACCAGATTGCAGCTCTGACTTGGACAGGCAGAGCAGCGTGCAGAGGTTCACATTGTGAATTTTAGCTCCAGATCGATTGCAAGAACAAACCAGCAATCCCAAGAGGACCCAAAGACCCTCTGAAAGAAGCAGACTGCTCCTGCAGGACCTGGGAGACACCCAAATACTCAGCTGCAGCAAGACTTGTCAAGGAGAGTCTGAGCTCAGACACGCCTAGCTCTGTCCCTGCCTGATGGTCCTTCCCTATCCACCCTGTTAGCTGAACACAAAGGTCATATAATCTTGGTAGTGCTAGGGCCTGCCCACCACCAGTTCCTCTCCATACTACCATAGCTGATGCTTTATGGAAAGCACCACCTCCCAGCAGACAGTCAATGAGCACAAAAATACAGCATTAAACCACCAAAGCTAAGAAACCTCAGAGTCCATTGCACACCACCCCCCCCCCCTTCCATCAGAACAGGCCCTGCTATCCACAGCTGACAGACCATAGATAATTCACATCACAGGACTCTATGCAGACAACCCCCAGTGCCAGCCTGGGGCCAGGCAAACTTGTTGGGCAGCTAGACCCAGAAGAGAGACAACAATCACTACAGTTCAACTCATAGGGAAGTCACATCCATAGGAAAAGGGGGAAGAGTACTATCTCAAGGGAACACCCCATGGGACAAAAGAATCTGAACAGCCTTGAGGCCCAGACCTTCCCTCTGACAGAGCCTATCCTAATGAGAAGGAACCAGAAAACCAGCTCTGGAAATATGACAAAACAATGCTCTTTAACACCACACAAAAATCACACTAGCTCACCAGCAACGGCTCCAAACCAAGACGTCGTCCCTGATCTACCCAAGGAAGAATTCAGGAGGTTAGTTATTAAGCTAATCAGGGAGGCACCAGAGAAAGGTGAAGCCCAATGCAAGGAAATCCAAAAAGCAATATAAGAAGTGAAGGGAGAAATATTCAAGGAAATAGATAACGTAAAGAAAAAACAATTTTGGCTTTTGTTGCCATTGCTTTTGGTGTTTTAGACATGAAGTCCTTGCCCATGCCTATGTCCTGAATGGTACTGCCCAGGTTTTCTTCTAGGGTTTTTATGGTTTTAGGTCTAAACATTTAAGTCTGTAATCCATCTTGAATTAATTTTTGTGTAAGGTGTAAGGAAGGGATCCAGTTTCAGCTTTCTACATATGGCTAGCCAGTTTTCCCAGCACCATTTGTTAAACAGGGAATCCTTTCCCCATTTCTTGTTTTTGTCAGGTTGTAGATGTGTGGTATTATTTCTGAGGGCTCTGTTCTTTTCTATTGGTCTCTATCTCTGCCAGTACCACGCTGTTTTGGTTACTGTAGCCTTGTAGTATAGTTTGAAGTCAGGTAGCATGATGCCTCCAGCTTTGTTCTTTTGGCTTAGAACTGTCTTGGAAATGCGGGGTCTTTTTTGGTTCCATATAAACTTTAAAGTAGTTTTTTCCAATTCTGTGAAGAAAGTCATTGGTAGCTTAATGGGGATGGCACTGAATCTATAAATTACCTTGGGGAGTATGGCCATTTTCATGATATTGATTCTTCCTATCCATGAGCATGGAATGTTCTTCCATTTGTTTGTGTCCTCTTTTATTTCACTGAGCAGTGGTTTGTAGTTCTCTTTGAAGAGGTCCTTCACATCCCTTGTAAGTTGGATTCCTTGGTATTTTATTCTGTTTGAAGCAATTGTGAATGGGAGTTCACTCATGATTTGGCTCTGTCTGTTTCTGGTGTATAAGAATGCTAGTGACTGTAGCACAACAAAAGCTAAAATTGACAAATGGGATCTAATTAAGCTAACGAGCTTCTGCACAGCATAAGAAACTACCATAAGAGTAAACAGGCAACCTATAGAATGGGAGAAAATTTTTGCAATCTACTCATCTGACAAAGGGCTAATATCCAGGACCTACAAAGAACTCAAATTTACAAGAAAACAACAACCCCATCAAAAAGTGGGCAAAGGATATGAACAGACACTTCTCACAAAAGAAGACATTTATGTAGCCAACAGACACATGAAAAAATGCTCATCATCACTCGCCATCAGAGAAGTGCAAATCAAAACCACAATGAGATACCATCTCACACCAGTTAGAATGGTGATCATTAAAAAGTCAGGAAACAACAGGTGCTGGAGAGGATGTGGAGAAATAGGAACACTTTTACACTGTTGGTGGAGGTGTAAACTAGTTCAACCATTGTGGAAGACAGTGTGGCAATTCCTCAAGGATCTAGAACTAGAAATACCATTTGACCCAGCCATCCCACGACTGGGGATATACCCATAGGATTATAAGTCATGCTGCTATAAAGACACATGCACACGTATGTTCACTGCGACACTATTCACAATAGCAAAGACTTGGAACCAACCCAAATGTCCATCAGTGACAGACTGGATTAAGCAAATATGGCACATATACACCATGGAATACTATGCAGCCATAAAAAAGGATGAGTTTGTGTCCTTTGTAGGGACATGGATGCCCCTGGAAACCATCATTCTCAGCAAACTATCGCAAGAACAGAAAACCAAACACTGCATGTTCTCACTCATAGGTGGGAATTGAAAAATGAGATCACTTGGACACAGGAAGGAGATCATCACACACCGGGGCCTATTGTGGGGAGGCGGGGGAAGGATAGCATTGGGAGATATACCTAGTTTTAACAGGTACAGCACACCAACATGGCACATGTATACATATGTAACAAACCTTCACATTGTGCACATGTATCCTAGAACTTAAAGTATAATAAAAAATAAAAAATAAAATTAAAAGAAAAAACAATAAAAAAATTCAGGAAACATTGGACACACTTATAGAAATGCAGAATGCTCTGGAAAGTCTCAGCAATGGAATTGAAAAAGTAAAAGAAAGAAATTCAGGGCTTTAAGACAAGGTCTTTGAATTAACCCAATTTATCAATATCAAAGAGAAAAGAATAAGAAAATATGAACAAAGCCTCCAAGAAGTCTGGGATTATGTTAATCAACCACACCTAAGAATAATTGGTGTTCCTGAGGAAAAAGAGAATTCTAAAAGCTTAGAAAACATATTTGGGGAAATAAAGAAAACTTCCCTGGCCTTGCTGAAGACCTAGACATCCACACATAAGAAGCACAAAGAACACCTGGGAAATTCATTGCAAAAAGATCATCTAGGCATATCATCAAGTTATTCAAAGTTAAGACAAGGGAAAGAATCTTAAAAGCTGTGAGACAGAAGCACCAGGCAACCTGTAAAGGAAAAGCTATCAGATTAGCAGCAAATTTCTCAGCAGAAACCTTACAAGCTAGAAGGGATTGGGGCTCTATCTTCAGCCTCCTAAAACAAAACCAAGTATTAGGCCAGAATTTTGTATCCAGCAAAACTAAGCATCATATATCAAGGAATGATACAGTCTTTTTTAGAAAAACAAATGCTGAGAGAATTTACCACTAGCAAGTCACCACTAGAAGATCTGCTAAAAGGAGATCTAAATCTTGAAACGAATCCTGGAAACACATCAAAACAGAACCTCTTTAAAGCATAAATCAAACAGGACCTATGAAACAAAAATACAAGATAAAAAAACAACAAAAAAACAAAGTACACAGGCAACAAACAGCACAATGAATGCAATGGTATCTTACATCTCAATACTAACATTGAATGTAAATGGCCTAAATGCTCCACTTAAAAGATACAGAACCAGAATGGATAAGAGTCCACCAACCAATCATCTGCTGCCTTAAGGGGACTCACCTAACACATAAGGACTCACATAAAGTAAAGGGGTAGAAAAAGACATTTCATGCAAATGGACACCAAAAGAGAGCAGGGGTAGCTATTCTTCTATCAGACAAAACAGGTTTTAAAGCAACAGCAGTGAAGCGAGACAAAGAGGGACATTATATAATAGTAAAAAGCCTGGTCCAACGGGAACATATCACAATCCTGAACACATGCACCTAATACTGGTGCCCCCAAATTTATGAAACAATTACTAATAGACCTAAGAAAGTAGATAATGGGGGACTTCAATACTCCAATGACAGCACGGGACAGGTCATCAAAAGAGAAAGTCAACAAAGAAACGATGGATTTAAACTATACCTTGGAAAAAATGGACTTAACAGATATATACAGAACATTTCATCCCAAAACCACAGAATACACATTCTATTCAACAGCACAAGGAACTTTCTCCAAGATATACCATGATAGGCCATAAAACTAGCCTCAAATTTTAAAAACCTGAAATTATATCAAGCACTATCTCAGACCACAGTGGAATACAACTGGAAACCAAATCCAAAAGGAACCTTCACAGTCATGCAAATACTTGGAAATTAAGTAACCTGCTCCTGAATGAGCATTGAGTCAAAAACAAAGTCAAGATGGAAATTAAAAAATATTCTGAATGACAGTGACACAACTTATCAAACCCTCTGGGATACAGCAAACGTGGTCTAAAAGGAAAAGTTCATAGCCCTAAACACCTACATCAAAAATACTGAAAGGGAACAAACTGTCATTCTAAGGCCACGCACCTCAAGGAACTACAGAAACAAGAACAAACAAAACCCAATCCCAGCAGAAAAAAGGAAATAACCAAGATCAGAGCAGAACTAAATGAACATGAAACCAAAAAATAAATAAATAAATAAATACAAAAGAAACAAAAATCTGGTTCTTTGAAAAGATAAATAAAATTGATAGACCACTAGCAAGATTAACCAATAAAAGAGAGAAAATCCAAATAACCTCATCGAGAAATGAAAAAGGAGATATTACAACAGACACCACTGAAATACAAAAGATCATTCAAGGCTACTATCAACACCTCTACACACATAACCTAGGAAACCTAGAAGAGATGGAGAAATTCCTGGAAAAATACAACCCTCCTAGCTTAAATCAGGAAGAATTAGATACCCCAAACAGACCAAAAAGTAGCAAGACTGAAATGGTAATTAAAATATTACCACCGTAATAGTCCAGGACCAGATGGATTCACGGCAGAATTCTACCAGACATACAAAGAAGAATTGGTACCAATCCTATTGACACTATTCCACAGGATAGAGAAAGAAGGAACCCTCCCTAATCCATACTATGAAGCCAGCATCACTCTAACACTAAATCCAGATTTTAAAAAAGGACATTTTAATAGCAGGTCCAAAAAACAGAAAATCCAAATAAGTAACAAGTAAATGGAGTGTAAAAAGATCAACTAAGAATGAGAGGAAAGTTTGCTAATATGATGAGATGTCACATTATTGCAATCACATTAGTGAGAATTATAAAGACCAGTGTTGCTAGAGTCTGTGAGGATAGGGAGAACTGAGAACATCTGTGCAAAGCTGGTGGAAGAGAAATTTGATACTGCCATTCAAGAGCACATTTTGTTAATTATGCTCATAACCTATGGCCCAACAATTCCACTTCTGAAAATAAATCAACTATGCACTGGAAGTTTATAAGGGAACCTGAACAAAAGTATTTATTAAAGTATTATGTTTACAGAGAGCTGAAGGCAATGCAGAGACTGGATATATGGTCGTTACGAGGAATACTGTGATCATGTAGCATTCAGAAGCAAAAATCTAAACTTACATAATATGACATTTATTTTCCTTAAACAGAATGATGGATGAAAAACTGACAAATAGAATATGTCCTTCAATATCAGTGAGATAAGTTAACAATAAATGCAAAAAATAACATTATTTTACAAGTGAAGGATGTGTCCAAAGGCTTATATTGAACACATTAAGTGCCAATGAAATAGTGGAGGAATAGGGATGGAGACCAAGGTAAAATAGAAAATTCAAGAGAAAGCAGTGTGAAATGCACGTAAGATGTTTGTGTACTACGAACTGAGAAATACGGTGCAGCCTGAGAGGATGAAAAGAAAGAGCTGGTGTTAAAGTCATAAATATCATAAGGTAAATGAGAAATGAGCACATCACCATGATCATTAGGGACTTATAATATTTATTACAAGACACACAGGGATGCAACGGACTTCATCTGTATTGTACATAGCTTTAGCCACCACCCAGCCAGGGGTAATTAAAGCTAAGTCGACAGCAGCCACAGCTCCAGTTCCCGTATTATCGCTCCATCCACACAGCAGTGGGACTGCTTTGCTCCTGCTCTCATGCTGAGTCTTGTGCTGACCCAGTTACTCTCTGCCTCTGTCTCTGCTACACCTGCTGCTACCAACTCTCTGGTGAGTGCCTCCGATTCAAACTCCCTAAGAGACAATCTAACTGGTTGACCCATCACCCTGAACTATCTACGCCTACATGGAGCACTTTTCTTTTAACTAGTGACTACATAAGCTGCTGAGCACGCTCCAGGTGGTGCCTTTCAGGTAAGTCCTGCTTTCCTGGACAAATTCCCGGACATCATCTCTTCTGGCTGTCCTATGCCTTGAACTCACTGGGCACACCCGAGGGTCCATCAATACTTCACTGCTGCAGTGTGACTACACTTGGGTGATGCGTGGTCACTGCTGCGTTATCTGCAGTCAATGGGGCCAGTTTGTGCTGGCGGCAGAGTCAAAGTCTTATGTCTTGAAGTTGCCGCCTATCAGATATGGATGGCAGTGCTCTTGCGTTTGCTAAAAGCCCCTTTTACAGCCATAAAAGGTGGTTATGCTTGTCAGAGGAAAATGGTTACATATTTTAAAAGGTTTGACAAATCCTTTCTTGGGTTTCCCTGTGAACTGGCTGGACCGCACTCTAGAGAGGAGAATAAACATTACCACCAACCTCCTCTTCTGTGAGGAATTGTATAGGCTCAAGAAATGTTGCTCACTTCACACCTTCCAGCCTGCTATAAGATGATAGGATCTTCTAAAAATGCAGTCTTTGTATTATTTCAGTAAGCAACCACTTACTCCAAATATTTACGTCTGAGTAATAATTTTATCAAATCTCCCATCTGGTCCATGGGGGGCTACCCCAGCACATGGAACATATATTCATCTTAGCTGAGAGGAGAGCTCTATGCATGGCAGACACTCGGAGTGGCACAAATCCCCTTCAAAAACAAAAACAAAAAAAGCTCAACAATTATACTATCTAAAATAATATGTAGAATTATATAAACATACATGCATTCTTCAGACAATATTTATAATATATTTCTAGCTGAGGTGGAGTAACAAGGACCACATTTGCCCTCCCGTCTTAACAACAAATATTGAGGAAATATATGAAACTAGGTTTTGAAGACACTGGGTGTATCAGGGAATGAAAGATAATGGTCACTAAGAGGTAAGAAGCAAATCATGCAAACGTTCTGATTGCCCTTTCTTAGTGCCTTTGGAGCGTCCCTACACTGTGGCAGAGGGAGGGGTGACTCAGGCAGACCTCAGAGTTCACCCTGAGTTGAGGAGACAAAGCAGGTTTAGAAGATGAAATTGGCTAGTGTGTGTAGGACAGAGAGGTGAGAGATGTGCAGAATAAGAACTCTGAACAGCTGCAGAGGGGCTGCATTGAGTATTCTACAGAGAACTGATGGATGCATAGGTGTGAGGAAACTGCTTAGAGTGGGAAAGAAACAGCTGAGGGAATCATAGGGAGTAGGGCCTGGTGCTCACACAGGCATGAGAGTAGTACCAGTTCCCATCAGGCTGAGGGAATACTGTATGATTCATACTCAGGGTACAACAAAGCAGATGGGAACAGGGAGATAGAGGCAAGTCACCCTGGGAGCAAATTTAAGGAGACGCTCACTTTTGAGTTCATATAAGTGAGGACTGGCACATCAGAGCAAGTGCCTCCTTAAATACAGCAGCCTACTGCCCCCGTCTCAAGTAGGTATTTCTCCCCAGGCAGGACTTACCTTCCTGGGGTACCTTCCATCTGCACCCTAGATACCTCACTTATCTTACCCTAGTCCTAGCTCCACTCAGAAGATAGGGATAACTTGTCACAGGCTAGCCACAGCTACGACGCTCTTTTTAAAAGAAACCTTAAAAGAAGATCCAGAAAAATCAACCTGTTTTCAAATACCTGTACCCCAGTTCAAAATAAATAATATAGAAATACAAAAAGAGCCAGTACCTACATCAAAATATGAAGTTATCAATGTCTAGCAATGGAAAGAACCTGGGAAATATATATTAAGGAGCAAACCAACCCAGAATTGACACAAATGTTAAAATACCATAGAATGGTATTAAAGTATTATAATTGCATTCCATACACACAAAAGTTACAAAAGTTAACTGGAGACACGTAAGTTGTGAAAAAAAAAAAAAAAAAAAAAAACCCAGGCCAATAACAAAGCACAGGGAGAAAAAAAGGAATGACAAAAAAAAGAAAAGAAACTCATTGAGCTGTGGAACGAACTATGGGGAAAAGTGGCAGAAATAAAGAAATGAAGCTGAAAAATTCCCAGATGTGATGAAAACTATAAGCGTAAGACTCAATGAGCTAAATGAACTCCAATTATAAGAAATACGAGCAAAACCACACCAAGACACATTATAATCAGACTGCTCAGAAAACATGCCAAGGGGAAAATTGTAAAGGAGCCATGAGGTGGGAAGAGACACATGACATACGGAAGAAAAAGTGGAAATGGAAGGGGCTTTAGTCCGAAACCATGGCAGTAAGAAGACATTTGGGCAATATCTTTTAACCATTTAATAAAACAGTAAACTAGAGTTGCATACAAGAAACATTTTCAAAAATAGATAAGAAATAAACTGTTTCAGATGCACAAAACCTGAAAGATTTCATTACCATAAACTGGTACTAAAAGAAGTATTTTTAAAAGTCACTTTTATGGCAAATAAGTTCTGTACAAAGATGTTCAACAGTGTTAGTCATCAGGGAAATGCAGATTACAACCCCAGTGAGGTACTACTACAGACCTACTGGAATGGTTGAAATTAGAAAATTTCATCACATCAAGTTTGTCAAGCACGTAGTGCAACTGGAGCACTCATACACTGCTGGTAGAAAAATGGTACAGTCACTTTGGGATACAGGTTGTCTCTAAAATATTAAACATACACCTACCATATGATCTGGCCATTCTACACCTAGATATTTACCTAAGAGAAAAAAGACGAAACATACAGCCATACAAACCCTTGTGCACAGAGAGTCATAGCAACTGCATTTTTAATAGGTCTAAACTGGAAAATCACCAATGTACTTCAACAAGGAAAGGCATAAAGAAAATGTAGCACGTACACATAAAGGGATACTATTGAGCAGTAAAAATAAGTGAGCAACTGCTACACTCAATCACCCAGAAGAATATCAAAATACTCATGCCAGGTGAAAGAAGCCAGGTAATAGCAAGTACATACTGTACTATTCTGTCTCTACAATACTTTACAAAATTAAAACTATTCTTGATTGACAGAAAGGAGATCACTGGCTGTTGAGGAGGGGTGATCAGAGAAGGGCAGGAGAAATTAGCAAGACTCATGAGGAAACATAAGGGTAAGGTATATATTATCTTGAGTGTAGCAGCACCTTCATGTGTAGGTACATATATCTAAACTTACCATCTTGGATGCTTTATACATGTGCAGCTTATCATATGTTAATTATATTTCAATAAAGGTGCTAAATTATAATTATGAAATTCCATTAACAATTTTAATGTGAATCAACACCACAGTGATTGTATTTAGCATGATACCATTCGTATACTGCAGTATTAGGCAATAATTAAAAATAATGTTTTGGAATTAAACTTGTTGATGTTGAATAATGTTTATATTAAGTTAAAAACCGAGTTGACTAATTCAATACCATTTAGTCACATTATAACATTACATATCCATTGAAACAAATTAAAAAATTAAAACATTAAAAACAGTTGTTTTGAATTCAAGCATTACGAGTATCTTTTTCAAATAATTTTCTGCATTTTCTCATTGTTAAAATGAATACTTGTATAAAATATTTTCACGAAATATTATTGGTATGAAAAAGTATTTTTAAACAATATCATTAGATATGTATCATTAGATATAAAAAAAAAATCAGAAGTTTCCTTTCTGGGCTCCCCTAGTACAGAGTTCTCCTCTTAATAGGCACACAGTAATTCTCCCACTTTACAGAGATGAAAGTTAAACCCCATGGAGACAAATCACTTGCTTAGTGACACACCATTATTAAGTGTTGCCAACATGGGCAGATTGACAGAACTCGGTCCCCTCTATGTTTAGCGTAGTGCTTCTTCCATGATAACAAAGAAGTCCAGTGCAAGCTAAACTTTCTTTTCACCCATCAATCTTTACACCTTCCTTAGAAAGCCGTCTTCTATTTGAAAACTTCTTTGGAGAGACAATCAAAGGAGTTACTTAGGAGCCCCTTCAATCCAGTCTAAATAAGACAATGGGCATAAAGAAACACCCCATTTGACCAAGAATACTGGTTCCTTTCATTCAATGTCATCTTTCATTCAATGTCTTTTTTTTTTTTTTTTTTTAACCATTTGTACCAAGCAATGAAATACTTTCAGAGGGTGTAGTAAGGGAGAAAGAGAAGCTAACCACCTTTGAGAACAGTTCAGTTCTCTCGCTCTGCATGCTACCCATGTCTTTGGAAGGAGCAATTTCATAGTGTTGACCCTTGTGTGACATCTACATACTGTTCTCTTATCAGGAGTAAAGTGACTTAAAAGATTGAAATGAACTAAAGGTCATTACGTCCATCAATGCTGACAAGTGGGGGATCACTGCATGACAGATAGGTGCATTTACTAGATGAAATGTTTAATGGCTATTATTTTGTTTTTCTGGCTCAGAGCCAGAGATAAACTTAACATACCGGTCATGCTGTCCTCCACAATGTCCTGTCAAAGTTTCCACTCCATATATGCTGCCTAACAGGAGACTAGATACCAATGAAACCCTTTGCAATGATTTACTGAGGAAACACAACGTTTTTAATATCATTCTATATATGGAAAATATCGTCATCATATATAAATCTTAGAATACAGACTCACATAATATTTATAAATGGTTTACATCGTTTCTCTTACAAAGAATGAAATCAAGATGCTTGCTCAACATCACACAAAAAGTTATTGTCAGAAGCAAGGGCAGAACTTAGGTCTTTTGAGTTCCAATTCTCTAAATTGTCTCAAACAATTTTATCTGACGTTAACAATAAATGTGTGCATAAAAGATTTGCCAGGTTTTTTCAGACAAAATGAAGAGCTGAATTTACCTCATGTTGAACATTTTGGTAAATAAACTAGCCTATACTTTCTGTAGTTTTCAGAATGTTTGATTTTGTTGAAAACATATCAAGCATAATAAATTAACATTGATCTGTATTTTAGGGAGAAGTACATTTTACCTACAGATTAAAAATATATTAACACACATTAATAAAATAGTTTTTAATACATACTATTAATAGCAATAATAAAAAGTGACTATTACTTTATTTTTCATAGCCAAATCAAAAGCTATTACTAATTCATCCAGCTGACCACATTCCTCTCATTATGTCATAAAATGTCATAATTCACAGAGGTCCTCCAATTGGTATCATGTGCTGTATATATACTAGCACTAACTTAATTGAATTACATTATTGGCTTACCTTGAGAATTATTACATGAACTGGCCTCTGTGTTTATTTTATTACTTTTAGGGGCTTTATTGATAATATTTAAAATATTAGTCTTCTGTTCAAAGAAGACATGATGTAAATATCTCTTAGGTATCATGAATAGAAAGAATCATGTTGCTAGCCATTAGTTTGTCTTTATTTTGTATTCACATTTTTATCTTTCACTCTTTATAGTGGGTTCAGGAAAGTTCAGTGTTACCTTTAACTGGCATATATATAGCATTTCACATACTATCCTCAGCCTTGGATTTTCTACTTATTTTATTTTTGCCCGTATTTCCTCAATTATTTTCAGTCAATAACATCAAATATTTTTTACTTTGTCTAAGGTCTAAAAGATAGTTTTTAGAACTTAATCCCTCATGTAAGTTAAGTTTAAAAGTACATTTATTTATACTCTGAAATAAATAAACATCGATACAGAATTTTTGGTTCAATGCAGTGAATTGAATATATATATTGATTTGCACTTCCTTCAGAAAACTCATTAAAATTGTAGCAAAAAGCAAAAAATATATACATTCACATAGGCTAAGAGGATAGGTGAAAACTGAGGAATGATATTCTCAACTTTTTTGGAAAATGTAAAAGGTGGTGGGTAAATAGTGTAGCAGAACAGAATGCAAAAGAGAAACATGGAACTTTCCAGAACAAACCTTGCGAAGCCACAGGAACCAGAGACACTAAGTTAGGCAGACATGGCTAAGGATAAGACTGAAAAAGAGGGAAGATTTAAAGTCTGAATAAAAACAATTAGAACCTTAGGTCTTGTGTTCCCACCATGGCTGAGAACAAAGTTTTATTCTCTAGAGACCCTTAACCAGGGAAAACGTGGACTCCGAGACTCCCAGCACCACAGGGGAGTTGCTCAAAACCCTTGTCGAAAAACCCATCCATCAGCAAGCCCCTCCCATCTCATAGAAGTTCCCATCTGATTATAGTTTTGCTCGATTCAGGATGGACATACACATGAGGAAAATTTCCAATGATGAAAGCAGAAAGAAAAAACAGAACTCTGAAAAAGCAAATGCAATGAAGAGATCCAAGAAATAAAATTTCAAAATTAGTTTATAAGATCAGCAAATTAATAGACTGCATCTATGTTCTGTTTATCTATTACTGTATAACATACTGCCACAGAATTTAGTGGTTTAAAATAATTATTATCCTGTGTTGTTCTAGGAGTTGGCTGTACAGTTGTTTAAAGTCACTCATACGTTATGTTACTATGGCGACTGGGTTTGGAAGCATCTTAAGGCATCTTCACTGAACACTGATCTGGTGAATCCTCTCGCTATGTGACCTCTCCACATTAGCCTGGCTTCCTGTTGTCTGCAGTCTCGGGGTAGTCAGACTTATACTATACTGACTTCATGCAGAAGACATATTCTAAGAAATAGAAAAATTCCTTTCTCTGAGGACCTTGGCTTAGAAACTGGCACAGTGTTTCTTCTACCAAATTGTATTGGTCAAAGCCATCTCGAGGAACAACACATTAGCAGTGTCTTATATCCCCCACCCATAGACGGCCACCTAAACATGGCACTTTCTCTGACCCAACCCAGCAACAAATGATGGTCCAGGCAGGTTTATCCATTCCTATGCCCTTGCTGCCCACCCCCACACATCCTATCTAACAACGGTCTCTCTGACAACATCAGGTGACACCAACAGCACTAGCAAAGGAAGATTGATTGGGATCCCTGCTCCTAATAAGCAGCAGGAAAGTATTCTCTTTCATTGAGATTCCCTGTCCTGCTGAGAGAGGAGGTGGAAAAGTAAAACTGCAAATAGGGTCCAAAACAGCAAGCAGCCTAGCTAGGGAAGCCTCTTTGTCTCCAGGGTAACAAGACAGTTTCTCTACCTAGAGAAACTGAAGCACTGGGAGGGAGAGGAGAGGAGTCGGGGAAAGACAGCTCTAGGGAAGATCCTAGCATCTTGAGACATCCTTCCCCCATAGAGAGACATCTGGTGGTAAATCCTGGGGATACCACGACCACTCCCGCAGGCCACACAAGTAGGGAGCAGTGGGAGCCTCAGAGGCGCCCAATGAACGAACTACATGAAAACGATGCCTCAAAGCCTCCAAAGATTGATTAGTCACTGGAACTACAGCCCACAAAAGCAGGTTAAAACCAACAAATCAACAGGTTTGTTGCCAGTAAACCTGTCCTCAATGGTTGGCTGCAGGAAATTCTTCAAAAAAGTAACCTAAATGGTGCAACTGTCTAATAACATGAAAGATCTAAATAGCACCCAGATGATAGATACGTTAAATAGCTTGATTTTGATAGTTATTTCTCAATGTGTACATATATTGAAACATTATACCTGTATACTTAAATAAAAGTGCTAAAATGTCATTGTAATGAAAATCTGGTAACGATTTTAATGTCAAGCAACAGTAGAGTGGTTATATGTAGCACAGTACCATGCGTATACTGAAATGTTATGCAATAATTAAAAACATTTTGTAATTAAATTTGTTGATGAATGATGTTCATGATAAATTGTTAAGTTAAAAAGCAAGTTGACTAATCCAATACAATTTGGTAACAAAACAATATGTACACATTGAAACAAATCTAAAAATGTAAACACCAAAAATAGTTATTATACATGTATATAATTTTTATTTGTCACTTATAGTTCAAGAAAGGAAAATAAACAGCACCTAGAATCTACTAACAAAATAGGCAAAGTATTCAGAATATAAGAAAAAAATAAAATTACCCAGTATACCAAGAACCAGGAAAATCACTACTTGAATGAAACAAAGCCTATTGATAAGGTCGGTGAGATGAATCAGATGTCAGGATTATCTGACAAATATTTTGAAAGCCGTCAGAGAGAAATGGCACAGATAGGGGAACATCAACTCGACTGAAATTTCTCAACAAAAACCATGGAGCCAGAAGTAACTGGCACAATATTTTTCAAGTGCTGAAAGAGAAAGATATAGATTTCTTTATGTAGTGAAACCATCCTTCAGGAATGAAGGATAAATAAAAGTGTTCTCAGATGAAGGAAGAAACAAAGGATTTGTTGCCAGCAAGCCGTCCTCAATGGTTGGCTGTAGGAAGTTCTTCAAAAAAGAAAAAAGTGGGTACTGGTGGCTGGGGAGGGGTGGAGTTGGTAAGAGAAGGAATCTTGAAGTACCTGAAATGAAGAAGGAAAGACAGAAAGCAAAAATATGGGGACATACAATAGACCAACCTTTCTCTCGAGTTTAAAAAATCGTATTTGACCATAGAAATGAAAAGAATATTTGATTAAAAATATATTTAAAAGAGGAGAAGCTAAAGGGACCTAAATGGAAGTAAAATTTCCACACTTCACTTGAAGTAGTAAAATGTTGGTGGCAGTAGACTCATGTCAGGGTAACATGTTGATAGCAGGGGACTGTTATGTTCTATTCGTTGTATATTGCTGTATGTAGAGAAACTGCTACTGAACTATACAAAAAGATACATAGAAAAACATTATATATAGGTGAAGAGTAACTCACAGAAAGACAACAAAGGAAAAATCAGGGGAAACAAAGAAAACATAATAAAATGGAAAACTTAAGTATTAACAGTGATACTATCTTTCATATAAATATTCTAAATAGGCTAATTGAAAAAGCAGCAATTTCTCTCACTAGTAAAAATATTGTTAAGTCAAAAATAAAATCCGAGGCCCCTAATCAACTGAGTGGTCCCCCTCTTGGCCAAGCAAACCACAGAGAGACCTGAAAAACAGAATTCCCAGTAATAGCAGGAAAAGAGTTTGGACGCGCCTCATTATACCTTCTCCATTTTGGAGTTTAGGCACAACTGACTAGCATTAAAATTAAAAATAGACATCGTAAGTCTGACTAAACAGACTTTTTATGGTAGTAAGATACCAAATTATAAATAAGAGCTAAGGTGAGGATTAAGTCACACCCTACAGACAATAAAATCTCCTTAAAGTTTTTAAAAAAATTATCCTGGTATAATGTGGCTGACTTTCCAATCTGACTCCAGTATAGCATCATGTGGCAGAGCCTAAAGAAAAAAAAAATATTTTACACTGAAATATATGTCTTTGACCTATTTTGAAATGGCCCTGCAAAGCCATCTTTTTGTGGCAGAAATTTGCCTCTATACAGAATCTCCATTAATATAGCCAGGTCTTTCCCAGATCTAGCAGAGATAAACTGAGAACTTGACACTCTTAAGGTCCGAAAAGAGACATGTGCCATCTATTCTCTGAGGGCTGACACCTATGAGGCTTCATCTTCATAACAAGAACCTGGGCCCCCACAATCCCTTTATCTTAATGCAAGCATTCCTTCCTACCGACTTCAGGTCTTTAGAAAATACCTTAACTCTCACAAACAATTGTCAACTAAAGAATTCCTAAAACCCTGAAGAATCCTTGTAATCCCCTGACTCAAGATGTCCCACCTTTGGGGGCCAAACCAATGTATACCTTCCATGTATTGACAGATGTCTTTGCCTGGAACTCTTATCTCCCTAAAATGCATAATACCAAACTGTAACCCTTCTACCTTGGGTGCACTTTCTCAGGACCTCTTGAGACTATGTTCTCTGGGCCCTGGTCACTCATACTGGCTCAGAATGAACCTCTTTTAAATATTTCACAGTGGTTGGTTTTCCGTTAACACTGAATTACATAAGGTAAGGGTGACAGTTCTTGAATTTGAAGATGTGCTGTACAAACACTGTTTTGTAACTTTTTAGCTGAGAAAGTTTGATCAAGTTACTTAATTTATCTGAAGCTTAAGTCTATTCATATATAAAACAGGGATGGTGGCACCTAACTCACATACAGTGAGCATTTAGTAAATGGTGGCTATGTCTAAATAAAACCTAGTAACATAAGTTTATCGTACTCATAAAATGGTTAGAATGGCAGTATAATAGAGAAGTAGACAAGTAAGCTTAAAAGAAAAAGCTGAAAATAAAAAGTGATGATAGCTTTTGAGTAGAGTGAGAGGGTATGCTGAAGGCACCTCCTGACCATATTGTCATTTGGACTTCAGTGAAGGAAACAGAACACACTCTAAGTTTAACAAATGAACAGGGTTAGTTTTCCAGAAAAGATAGACTTTTGTTTCTCTCTTACATGAGTAGAAACGTTAAGTGAGCTTAAGATAATAGACAACAGAGATTTATTCTCTCACAGTGCTGGAAGCTGGAAGTATGAACTCAAGGTGCTCACAAGACATTCTCCCTCTGTTGGCCCTGGGGAATAATCTTTCCTGGACTCTTCTTGTCCTTGGTGGTCACTGGCAATCCATGGCATTCCTTGGTTTGCAGATGTATCAATCCAATCCCCGCCTCTGTCACCACATGGCTATCTTTCCTGAGTTTGTACATGTCTAAATGTGTCTCCCTTTATAACACTGGCTATTAGAATTAGGGCCCACCCTAATTCAGGATAATATGATTTTATTTAAATTGCTTGTACCACAAAGACCCTATTTCTAATTAAGGCCACATTCACAAGCACCAGGGATTAGTACTTTAACGTATCTCTTTTGAGAATACAATTCAATACACAAGTCAAGTCACATAAAGGGCAAAATGATTTTTTTTCAAATTTATTATTTTAAGTAAAAGGTTTTTTCATTGAAATATAACTTTACATGCAGAAAAACATCAAAATTGTCAATGTATAGTTCATTGAATTAAGTTAGCAAATAATGTATCCACCTAGATTTTTAAAAATGGAAGATCAATAAAACTTGAATGGCCTCTCCTATGACACACCCAGCCATGTTCCTCCTACATGATAGTCAGCCATTATTCTGGCTTCAATTAGCACAACAGACTTGTCTGTTTTTTTATAATAAAATGATACAATATTTGCTCTTATTCCTGAGCATTTTCATTGAATTTTTTACGAGAGTATCCTTGTAGCAGACCCTCCAGGAATGACTCAAAATGCTACAGAACTGACCCAGATGGATAGTCACCAACATCAATCTATCAGACTACTCAGTCCAAGAACAAAGTACTTCAGCTGTGATCTTAGAATGGAAAAGCCTAAAGCAGGAAACTAATCACCATCAGTGCCACATAACTTAGTGCCTCTTGGACATCAAGAGTGAAAAGAGACTGGATGCTGAAATACTATGACACTGCTACAGAAGAACCTTACAATGTGACCTGAGAGCACCCGAATAACAGAATCTATGTGACATCAAGAAGCATAGCTGCAAAGGAAGCTGGGAAATGCAGTCTTTATTAGTCCATTCTCTGAAGCAGCAGATAGTGTCTGAGATTGAGGGCAGCATGGAATTGAAGCAAGCAGTCCGCAGCATCAGTTCACAGTGACAAATAGCAAAACATGCATAAAGGAGCTGAGGATTGTGTTGGGTTCTGAGAGATGGAGTATTTTCTGGGAGGAAAAGGAGTAAAGGACCTTATAGGCAAAGAGAGGAACAAATGTCTGGACATTTCTGGGAACTACTGTGGTCAAGGACAAGATGACAGGAAATCACTAAAATGCCACTGCAATCAAGAAGGCCACGATCTATTTTGATTTTAATCTTGTTTTTATCTTAAGAAGCTTTAAGAGATTAAAGTACCATTTTCACATGGCAAAAAATCTAACTATGCAAAGGCATAGTCAATGAAAAAAGTATTTTTTTAATGCAATCCTTAGTCTCCCAGTTCTACTCCAAGAATCAATTTCTATGGTCAATTTCTCCTTCATTCTTACAGAAATAGTTTAAGTATTTAATGCATTAGAAATATTTAAATGTTTGCACATACAACTATGTATTCCTGTAGCACTCAGTAAGAGAATACAGTAATTTTATTCTGCACCTGGGTTTTATCTTCGAAGTATTTCCTCATTAGCACGTATAAATCTACCTCATTTTTTAAAAATTGCTTAACATTTCATCTGAATAATGCATCTCAGTATGTGTTATCAACTTCTCACTGAGGGTCTTTTAAGTTTCTTCCTGTACTTATGCCTCTGATACACAAAAAGAAATCAAGCAAGATAGATGGAGATATAAATACATAAATATATAAATATATCTAAATTTGTATATATATATACAGACACATACATCCATACACACACACAATTGCCTGAAGGGTGACTTCTAGTGAGAAGTTTTACTGCATCAAAGATTTTTAATTTTGATGTATATTACCAAATGCTCCAAAATGATTGTCATAATTTTTGTTTATAATAACAGAGCCTCAAGTTGTCTACTTTCCTTTAATTACATTCACAAGATAAACCTTTGCCTGGATCTATACATTTGTCAAGAGTAGTAAAAAGGTAAAAAGTAGATTTGCTGTGTTTTAATTTAGTTTTTTATAAATTATAAGTGATACTAGATTTGATTCGTTTGTATCTAAGGATGTCTGTGGACGAACTCTACAATGGATGGACATTAGATTTGAAATTTGAAAAGCAGTAATACAATGGGATAAACTGGAGATCATTTTCAATTAATGGCCAGTCAATACAAATTATTGCACCAATGGAACACAAATAGTATTTTTACCTGAGAAGATATAAGAAGGGAAAGCAAATAAATATGTTAGCTTTCCTAATTCAGTATGTTGATTTAAGCATGCTGAGCTTTTTTATTTATTTCATTCAAAATGAGAATAACCTCTTGATATTATATTGGAATCTGGCCTTAAATACCACGTTATAGCACTTGTCAAGAAGCCAGATGCCCTTTCCCAGTCTAAAAACCTGCTTTTCTTCCTGCAAAATAGTTTGACACAAGAGATGTTGCTACAAAGCTATCCATTAAGCTTGAGTGATGTGGCAATGAAATTGTAGATAGTATCATTTTAAGAGGTTGTTCTTCAAGAAACACTGTAAACAGGGCCATGATTTAGAAACAAGAAAACTCAAGCATCAAAATACAGTAACAGCTGGTCATTTGCAAGAAAAGGGATAGAGGCTAACTTTAAAATAACACCATTAATGCTCCTATCTGGAAAGAGGCTGTTTTTAAACAAAATGGGATTGTGAAAGACTCGTTTTCTTTGTCTGGCAAAGGCCAGCATGTGTTTTTAGTTTTCAGAAATATTATATATCCTCAAAAAATTGGTGGTACAAATTTGCAAATTTCCATGCTAGAAGAGGCTTTATACAGATTGCTTCTTTTGTAGATTAGAAAATGAGTGGGGTGAAATTACTAAAAATTCACATAGCAGATTAGAGGAAGAACTGAGGTGAGACCAGCTACAATGACTCCTAGGCTGAGAATCTTAGATCACACAGCTGATCACACTGTGATATAAGAAACGGCATAAAATTGTAGAAATTTTTAGTGTATATAAACCAGCTATTTGGTTGCACTGCCTATATAATAGAAGACCTAATGGCAAATATATTTAAAGTATTAGTTATAAAGACAATATAAATTCAGCTGCTAAATGTTATACGACACAGTTTTCTACATATAAAACAAAGTCCACTATTTTTCCTCTAAACAATCGAGTAACTCTTCTGCAGTCTGAATTGTAGATATGTAAAGCCCAGTAATTTTATTTCCTTTTTTTTTTCTACTCTACTGTTTTTTCTCTATGTTGTGTTGTCCCCTCTGGGACACAGAAGATGAAAGGAATGAAACCCAGTATGAAATGAGGCTCCGATCACACTTACCTTGAATATGCAGTGCAGCATGGGATGCTTCATATTCTTAATTCTGCAAGGCTGGTTGATGAGGCTTTAATTTTCAAATGATTAAGAGACTCATGTCACTCAAGTACCTAATAAGAAAAAAATAGTATTTGAATGAAAAAAATCGAAGCCATTTTAACTACTGAAGTATTTTGCATGATTTGACAATGGACCAGCCAAAATAACTTGCAAAATGCAATAAATGTTATAGATTTGTCCCATTTTCCTTTCTCTAAAATGTAAAATATAAGTTGATGAATTTGAATTTAAAATGCCTTCCCATTGTGTCTCCATCTCTATAGCTTCCTCTCTTTTTCCCAGTTGATATTCAATAAAGTTACCTAAAAAAAATTTGAAAGAGCTATATCTGGCTAAAATCCTTTAAGGTCTTCGTGTTTAATTTGAGATTAACAGCAAATTCCCAGGCACAGAAGGCAAGGACTCCAGAGGAGACCTTTTTCTTCCAGCCTGTGTCATGGAGACCCCAACACCTTACCTATTCCATTCCGTGCTGAGCCAGGTGCATTTCCTATAACGGTGCATTACTGTCTGTTATTTCATCTGCATGGAGGCCTACTTCACCTTTGTGATCGCATGGTTGTCTTTCAAGGATCAATGCTAGCACCATCTAATTTACGACGCATCTCCCAGACACACCAAATAAAACCTGTCTTTCTTTTCTACCTTAGCCATATGCAGTGCATATGTATAGTTCTCCCCTTACACACACCCCCTACACATCCCATTTTGAGGACTGTACCTCCTCAATACTAGTTGGATCTAGTGAGGACTGGTAATTATAGGGCCTCCACATAGAGAAAGGTGAACTTGGCTTTTCACTCCTCCACTGACATGCTTGCAGCTTTTTCTGCTTGAACAATGCCCAATTCCCACTGGGCCCTCAATTTCCCTGAAATAGGTAGCTTAATTTTCTCAGCTTTCCTGGGTGCCTCCTTGGCAGTTTCCTGGCTTAATCTTTCAAACTGTCTTTCTCCTTCAAAGTCTACAGGTGAATATTAAAGAATGAAACCTCAAGTGGAAAGTATAACCAAGGACTTCAGTTTTTAAAGTCATTCACTCCCATTCTCCTCATTCTTTCCCTTCTCACCTTTTCATTCCTTCATTCTCTAGACACTCCCCTCCAGCCATGCATGCTTATCTAATTACGCTCGTGCTTAGAAATCCCAGAGGTTCATCTTGAAACAAACCAGTCATGGAGCCCAGGGAGAGTCACAAACACTTAATCCACCACTAGACTAAAGATAATGCCAGCCAGACCTTTGGACAAGGCAATTAGTTACAACAACAGGTCACACAGACCCTGCATGTGGCACCACTCCCATCTGTCTCCCACACAAGGTTTTTCTTTAAAAACTCTGGTAAATTTTGAAATTTAAGACCATACTTAATACTACTTCGGGCAGGGCACAGTGACTCAGGCCTGTAATCCCAGCACTTTGGGAGGCTGAGGCATGCAGATCACGAGTTCGGGAGATGGAGACCATCCTGGCTCACCCGGTGAAACCCCGTCTCTACTAAAAATACAAAAAATTAGCCAGGCGTGGTGGCAGGTGCCTGTAGTCCCTGCTACTCGAGAGGCTGAGGCAGGAGAATGGCATGAACCCAGGAGGTGGAGCTTGCAGTGAGCTGAGATTGTGCCACTGCACTCCAGCCTGGGCAACAGAGGGAGACTCCGCCTAAAAAAAAAAAAAAAACTACAACTTCGCTATCTTCTCAATATGAGGGCTTTCTAATTACAACTTGCTTTTCCTTCCCCCAATCCTTACCTCTTGTGTTCAGCTTTCCAGCTATGGGGAGCCTAACCTGGGTCTGGTTACAATTCGAGCAGAGATAAGATACAGAGAGGTACAATTAAGTTCTTGTCCCTGTCTCTAATATTCCTACTATTTTTCTGTTTTATTAACTCAGTGTATTTCCTACTTTAGTTTGATTTGTGTTTCTTTTATTACTAACAGAATGCTAAGAACTTCAGACCATATGTGGACTGTTAATATATTTACAATATTTCATTCCACACATTTATTTCTCTGCTTCTGGCTCTCCACGTTTCTAAGCCTAAAATTAGCTACTTAGTTTAAATGAACACACTCCTTCCTGAAATTAAGAGACTTAAAAGAACATTATCCTCGCCATAATAGTGGTTATACCAAAGTGGATATGTTGAGTGGTAGAGTTCTAAAGGGGAGCTTGGGCACCTGTGATAAAATCACCATAATCTTACAAACTTGGAGACTTCCTTTGACATGGAAACAGACTGAGGTGGGCGCTAAAAGTGCAAGCATCGTTATCCTAATATTGCATTCTCTGGGCTACTATAGAATCCACTCTGCTAAGCAAATGCAATGAATGGGGAAGTCCGAGTTTCTGCAACAAGACTTGGGCCTCTTGTCTCTAGTGAAAGCTTGTTAAAGATGACCTAACAGGGTGGTTGCCTCTTCATTCTCTGTTTTTTAATGGGGCAATCTGAGACTACAAATTCTCAGATGATAGTCAGAGGAGCAAAGGGTCACTACAAGTTGTCAGCAGGTGCCAAGGGCAGCTGGAGAAAATCATCACCTGCTGCAACCCTTGGTCCTAATTAGCCTCCTCTTCATTAATTACATGCAGTCGCCCACAGTCCTGGGAGCCATGGAGCCATTTTGTTTTATGCTTAAGCTTGCAGAAAGCATTCTCCAGATCTTGTTAAAATATAGTCATGATGTTGTATGTCCTGCAAAATAAAATTAAGCATGCCCTGGACAGCTTGTTTGCATTAGAATGAGTGTCTTTCTAAACAAGATAGGTGTCCTTGAAAGCAATGAGTTTCATACTAAATTTCGATGACAGTAATTTCTACGATCTATTTCCCTTAAGTCAAGGGGAGGTCACGAGGTGATGAATATGAAGATCCAGAAGGTGACAACCTTTCTTAAGACTGTCCATTAAGGCCCAGTAGACTCATTGCCCAGACCCTGATCAAGACAGCCAACATACTTGAAATTAGCCAAGGAAAGGTACCAATTAGAGCAAAAGCCCACAGAGTTTTCTCATAAAGTGTGATGATTTTGCATGCTTAAAATATATTTATTTAGGTCTAGAATAAGTTTCGTAGATCATGTAATTCAAACTTTTGCTTTCCAAATGAGATAAAGAAACATGAACACATTAAGTGCACGCAACTGATTCATGACAGAGCCAAGACAAAAAGTAAACAATTGAAAAACACTAGCTGCACCCTCTCAACCCTACTTTAAAAAGCTTGCTGTTAATTATTCTCTGCTCTCCTATAACATAGAGTCTTTCCCTCTATGCCCGAGACTTTTCAGCCTTCCAATGTTTTTTTTTTTTTTTTTTTTTTTTAAAGAAAACCAACTTTGTTCTGTTTCCTCCTCTACTCCCTCGGTTCTGTCAATGCTGTGCTTACTGAATGCATGCTCTGCCCTCGCCTTCTCCCACCTACCCCAAACATAAATTCACTGTGTTCAGCCTTTTGTCACATCCCTTCAGCGTTACCCTGGGTCAGTGATTGCAACTGCTCAAGTCCAACCACACATCTATAATATCTATCTGGATCTCTAAATGGCATTGGGAATGCTAACTGTAGCATCTGAAGACTTTCTTCTTCCTTGGTTTTCCAGAACCACTCGTGTCTTCTCTCTAAAAGAAAATCCCCCTGCCAGCCCCTCCTCTGCTGCCTTGGGTACTGGTTTTCCACATCCTGTTCTCGGTCTTTCTTCCCAACTTTTGTACTTTTCTTGCATTCATGCATCCTGTCCCAGGCTTCAACAAACCCAGATTTGTCCCTGGAATCCGGAGGCCTCTAAGCAATTGTTAATCTGTCGTCTCCATTTGGACAATACTCAGACACACACACACCGCCCACATAAAGTCCCTCAAACATCACACACAAAAACCAAATGTCATCGATTCCCTTACCTTTAAACTTCTTCACCTGTGTTTCACCTTTGTTAAATAGCATCAATTTATGCAGTTACCCAGGAGAGACTTACGGCAAATATCTGACTTTCTCTCTTCCACCCTTCACTTATTAGTCTGTTTCCTATCTGTTCTTTCAGTGAAGTATCTCCCAAATTTCCATTCCTCTCTCAAATCCTACCCCAACCTCAGCCACTCATTGTGGAATCCAATTTCATCTCGTCCAAATTATCATTACTTCCGAATGATTTTCCTGTTATCATGGATCTTTCTCTAATCCACCAGCTCACTTACTAAGAGAACATTCTCTACCACAGGATGAAAATGAAATGGAAATGATACGATTGATTGTAGGTTTTAGGTTTGAGTTAGTCTTTCACATCCATACAAGACAGCTTTGTCTTGAACGTTCTCTCTGAACACTCCAGTGTCCTTTGTTTGGAAACATCAGCTGCTTTCTCCTGAGCTTCCCTACAGGGAGAACTGGCCACCTACCTATGTGCCTTGAGGACCACTCACAGAATTCTACCAGAACATTGCCAGCATTGTTAGTGCTGGTCCTCATCCATCTCCTTTTCTCAGGATACCTTAGTCTTTGATACCTCTGTGTATATGAATTTAAACACACTCGCTGTTTCTATTTCCTAGTACAAAATTATTTACATTGCAGTGTTTTTTTTTTTGTTTTTTTTTTTTTTTTTTGAGATGGAGTCCCACTCGTCACCTAGGCTGGAGTGCAGTGGTGCAATCTCAGCCCACTGCAACATTCGCCACCCAGGTTCAAGCGATTCTCTTTCAGCAGCCTCCTGAGTAGCTGGGCCTACAGGGGCCCACCCCCACCCCCAAACTAATTTTTTTGCGTTTTTAGTAGAGATGGGGTATCACCATACCAGGATAGTCTCAAACTCCTGACCTTGTGATCTGCCAACCGGGGCCTACCCAAAGTTCTGGGATTACAGGCGCGAGCCACCACACGAGGCCACACTGTAGGTTTTAAAAAAATTATTAAAACAATGAATGGTCATAGTATGTGCACATATATAAACGTATTATGCACATACCTATGTATGCACACGCCACCTCTTGTGCACCAGCTTACCTCATTTTGGCCTAGACTGTCTCCGCTCCAAGGCATCACTACTGACACCAGTCCTGTGTGGGCTCTAACTTCAAACAGGAATCACCTGCTACAGGCCTTGCCAAGCCCTGCTTGTCTCTCACATTGGGTAACGGCTTGTTACCCACTTACGTACAACCTTCAAGTAGCATGACGCAGCAGTCCCCATAACCCTCGCCGGAAAACCTTCGACCAATGGAGATGTGAGCCTATGGTTAAAAGCATCCACCTTCTACCACAGGGACCATCCTGACTCTCATCACGCATCTGCTCTGAAGGTCTGAGAATGAGAATGCGGCCGGAATTCGTGGGTTCTTGGTCTTGCCGGTTTCTTTCCCTCTAGTGAGTAGTACAATTCTTAAAGATTGCGGGTCTGGAGTTTGTTCTTTCAGATGTTCACGAGAGTCCAGTTTCTTCCTTCTGGTGGGTTTGTAATCTAGGCTGACTTGAGGAGTACAGCTGCAGACCTTCACAGTGAGTGTTACACCTCTTAATGAGTGTTACAGCTCTTAAACGCAGCGCATCTGAATTTGTCCCTTGTTCGCGGTGGATTCAGCAGTCTCACTGGCTTCAGGAGTGAAGCTGCACGGCTTCACAGTGAGTGTTACAGCTTACAAAGGCGACGAAGCTACACACCGTCACAGTGAATACTACAACTCTTAAAAAGCTACGTGAACCCAAAAAATGTGAGCATCAACAATAGCATTAAAAAGTAAAACGCCACCACCCACAAAACCTGAAACAAAACTCAGGCAGGTTTCGCCGGCTTGCTGGGCAGCCTGCTTTTATTCCCTTATCTGGCCCCACCCACCTCCTGCTGATTGGCCCATTTTACAGAGACCTGATTGGCCCATTTTACAGAGCCCTGATTGGTCCATTTTACAGAGCGCTGATTGGTCCATTTTACAGAGCACTGATTGGTTTGTTTTGACAGGGTGCTGATTGGTCCGTTTACAATTCTCTAGCTAAACATAAAAGTTCTCCAAGTCTTCACCAGATTAACTAGACACAGAGCACTGATTGGTGTGTTTACAAACCTTGAGGGAGACACAGGGTCATCATTGGTATGTTTACAAACCTTGAGCTAGACACAGAGTGCTGATTGGTGTATTTACAAACCTTTAGCTAGATATAAAAGTTCTCTAAGTCCCCACAAGATTAGCTAGATGCAGAGTGCTGATTGGTGCATCCCTGAACCCTGAGCTAGACAGAGTGGTGATTGGTGCATATACAATCCTCCAGCTAGACATAAAAGTTCTCCAAGTCCCCACCACACTCAGGAGTCCCCCTGGCTTTGCCTAGTGCGTGAGCTGCGGGGGCCGCGGACAGAGCTGCCTGTGCCAGGCACCCTCACTTCTCAGCCCTTGGGCGGTTGAGGGGCCCGGTGCCATGGAGCAGGGGCCCGCGCCATGCAGCAGAGGCCGGCACCCGTCGAGAAGGCTCCAGCTGCGAGGGAGCCCATGGGTGCGGGGCGCGGGGCCCTGGGCCGCTCAGGCATGGCGGGCTGCAGGTCCACAGCCCTGCCCCGCGGGGAGGCGGCTGAGGCCCGGCCAGAATTTGAGGGCGGCGCTGGCGGGCCAACACTGCTGTGGGACCTGGTGCACCCTCCGCTGCTGCTGGCCCGGGTGCTAAGCCTCCTTACTAGCCAGGCGGGCCGCTCTGAGTTGCCAGTGCGGGGCCCGCGGAACCCGCGGAGCCCGGGCACACCCGGAACTCGCGCTGGCCCGCTAGCGCCTTGCGCAGCCTGCGTTCCCGCCCGGGGCTCTCCCTCCGCACTTCCCCGCAAGCAGAGGGAGCTGGCTCCAGCCTCTGCCAGCCCAGAGAGGGGTTCTTACAGTACAGCGGAGGGCTGAAGGGCTCCTGAAGCGCGGCTAGAGTGGGCACCTAGGCCGAGGAGGCGCCAAGAGCAAGTGAGGACTGCCAGCACGCTGTCACCTCTCAAGAACACTTACAGAGGTGACCACATCTTTCTCTCATACTCATATCAGCCCCTGCCTCACCCCCTCCCACCCCCCGCATGCTTGCTTCACTTCTCATCTCTTATTTCTGCTTCTGAGAATCAGATTCTCCATCAACAATCAGAACTGGACCGTAATCTCAAACTCTGTTTTCTGGGGAATTGAGGTTGAAAGAGTGGCTAATGGTAACGGGGAAATGCAATTGCAGATTTCTATTAGCTAAATCCTGTTTTTCTACAGTTCTCGAGAAAAAACATTTATATAAAAAATTTTCAAGGAAACGTGTTAAGCCTGAATGTATATGTGGATATATATGCAGTTAGGATGTGATTTGACTCTCACCTCTGCCATTCATAAATTATTTTAAATGGCTAGTTTATTAATGTCAATAAACTTTGGTTTTTTCCTTCAATGAAATAGGGATGAAAATTATCCCTTCAAAAGATTGCTGAGTCTAAAATGCAAAAAATGGACAAAGCACCTGAAGTTCTGAACGTGCAATTCTCTCTTCATTACCTTAAAATATATTACCATAAAGGTAAACAATTATTAAATGGAGAAAAGCAAGCTATTGTCATTCATTATAACCACAACTTTCAGTTACAGGAAATTAAAAATAGTCTGACACATTTAATGGCATGTCAAACTTGAATATTAATTTCCAGTGTTAACTTTTTTTTTTTCTTTAACGACTAAAATTTACTGATGTTAATTTGATGGACGCTGAGGATTGCTCCCACAAGCATAACAGATGACTGTGAGTCTCCATTGTATTCCATTAAGAGAGCCAGAGTTCTTACTGCTAATGTCAACACTTTTATTTTTCCAGTTTCCATTAGGTGGGATGCAATAATATTCAAAAAACACTACTGTGCTAACAGATGAGAAAATAACCATCAAATCAATGGATAAGGAGAAAAGTGTCAGCCTGAGAGAACCTAAAATGTTGATTCATCAACTAGTGTTCTAAAATTTGAATTCAGCATATGCAACGAATTTGACAGCTGTCCATTTAAGATGTATGAAAAGATGAATGCACAGAAATTCAGTGCACTCATATCCAGACCACCTATTTTTACTCTAATATAGTGTAGTACCTTCACCTTTACAAATATTTAGTAGGAATTCCACCTATGATGAAGGGCTCTACTTTTAAGAGTGCTCCTCCATAGAATTCATGAAAATGATACGGAAGGAAATAAATAGCAATTTCTTTCTTTGTGTTGCATTTTGAGCTGCGTGTGTTGTTCCCATGTGAGTATCTGTGAAAATCCTTACCACGGCCGACTTAATTACTTGTCACAACATTTTTGAAATGGCCACTTTGATCCTCAAAAGCTAGGCATCAATAGCTCTCAATCTCCTTGAAGAACTTAACCGTTATAGAGTGTTTGGCTCCCAAAAGTTGATAATTGCATGTTTATGGCATGAGCGAATTAACAAGTATATCACAAACACTGCATTGTGTTTGTGTGTGGGAGGAGGATGTGGTCTTCATTTGAGTCAGAAGTGACTTGAAGGCACTTAATAACACTTCTGAAAAATACGCCAGACAGCCTGTGTATCTCACGTAGTTAGTTGTCAATGGCAAACGCTTCTCTCCTAATAAGTCATAGCATGATCCTCTCCTGTCTCAGCCTTCTCGGTCATTTGGAGTCCTCCTTCTCAGTCATTTACAGCTTTCTTGTCACTGTCTTGTCACTTCTTTCTTCAAAGGATCTCAAATTCACCCATTCTTTTATCATCCTGTCGGCTCTTTTACTCAGATCCTGCACTACTCTTATATATGGATACTATGAGCTTTTCTTCCAGGCTTTATTTTTCTTCTTTGTAACTGACTCATTCCCTGGTGTTTCTTTAATCTTCTTTAAATGCCATTTTCTCATTTGTTACCTCCACTGAAGAACTTACACTGGTGTTGGCCCAGAATTTCAGACCTAAATTCCTCTAGCTTTACTTTTTTTCTTAATTTGCCAACTACGGAAAATTATAAAGAGCAAAGGTCAAATCCCCCAGATTCCTATGATATCCCTCCTCTGGAGCTCATTCTCTTGGCGGTTTTCCATTTCCCTAGGATAAGTCAGATGCTTGTTCTCACACCCCAGCCCCATGCCAAAAGACTCCTGGAACCTGCCTTCCTGGTCAGTGAGTCGCAAGCTACAGTCAGAGGTGACCACATCTTTCACTACACTAGACTGTTTTAACTTCAATGACCTTCTTTCTTTTGCTTATTCTGATATTTTTTTCTAGATGCTTTTTTTTTTTTTGCTCTGTACTCCATGTAGCTCATTAACTCCTACTTATCCATGGAAACCATCATTCTTAGCAAACTATCACAAGAAGAGAAAACCAAACACCGCATGTTCTCACTCATAGGTGGGAACTGAACAATGAGCTCACTTGGACTCGGGAAGGGGAACATCACACACTGGGGCCTATCATGGGGAGGGGGGAGAGGGGAGGGATTGCATTGGGGAGTTATACCTGATATAAATGATGAATTGATGGGTGCTGACGAGTTGATGGGTGCAGCACACCAACATGGCACATGTATACATATGTAACCTGCACGTTATGCACATGTACCCTAGAAATTAAAGTATAATAAAAAATAAATAAAATAAAATAAAATAAATAAAAAATAAAAAAATAAAATAAAAAAAAATAAATAAATACTACGAAACCTGAAAAAAAAAAAAAAAAAAGAAATCCTAGTGTTAGATTCACCATGACCATTTTAGAGGGCTTATGGAAATACTTATCCTGAGTACTTCCCTAGTTGTTTTAAGGTAACATATTTCATAATACTTATCTTTGTAATTGTCTAGCTATTTCTTGGAAACATTTTTGAAAGATCTCAGCAGAAAGATCTGTGTTTTGCTTATGATTGCATCCAGTCTTTTGCCGTGGAAACAAGTCAACAAACCAGCCAAAGACTACGTTCATTGAAAGTGAAAACCATGTCTATCGTACTTCTCACTGTATCCCCAGTAGCTTTTACAGCATCCAGCTCATAGAAGGCACTTAATGAATGTGAGTTGTATGAATCAATCATGAATGATTGAATACAAATGTATTTCCTACACAGGTGCAATCACATCATATCACGTTGAGCTCAGTTTACTTAAGTTTGCATTTTAGCATGAGTTGATAAAGCTTGCCATGAAAGCTCTTAAAAAACATCAGACATATCAATGTGATATTCAATGCAATAGACATAATTACTTTTAAAAATATTATTGAATGTCTTAGTTGCCCCTAAATTTTACTTTAATGAACTATTTGGGGCATATGTTCTTGTATGCATTTCTAGTTTCAACTTTAGACTAGATCCCTGTTCTGGACATCATTAAGTCAATGGCATACATTTTTTAAACACTTTTAATTCTAATAATAAATGTTTTCCTAAAATCATTTTGCAGTTTATACCTTAACAAACAGTACGTATAATAATGTGGTTCACTACATCCTTTGAAATCTTGACTGTTGAGCTTTGAATAGTGTTTAAATAACACTTGCAATTTAAAAAAAAAAAACATTAAAAAATTTTCAAACATGCAAAAGAGAAATTGTGCAATGAATCTTCCTAGACCCAGCTTCAATAAAGACCAACTCACTCATAGCAAATATTATTTTCTCTGTATCTCCACTTATTCATTCTGCCCCTAGAATAACTGTGAAGCAAATCCCAGGCATCATACCATTCACCTATTAATATGTAGCTATGTATTTCTAATAGATAAAAGCTCTTCTTATTAGCAAAACCACAATATTTTCTCACCGAAACAAAATGAACAATAATTTCTTACTATTATTAAATATTTAATGTTAAATTTGTGTGTTTACAGATGGACATGACTAATATTTCCTCATTTATGTTTTCAACAATGCTATCTTTTGTTGAAGATTTGTTTGTTTGTTTTATATAATTCCTGGCAGTCAAAATTTCAAAGAGTGGCTATTTGTGGTGGTATTTTATACATTCCCCTGTCTCTTCGTTTCTGCAAATAGGTAGCCAGAGTAATTAGTTAACTCACTTATTTGTTCATTGGTAAACCTACTCTGTAGGTACTATTGAAAATTCGGGAAACTGATAATGTATGTTTTTCTTTTTATTAGCAGTCATTGGCAATGATCAGTGAAATCTGTTCGTTGATTTAGCATTGCAAGCTGCAATATTCAAACTTTAATATTTCTGTTTTACTTATTAGGTAGAATGCTTCTGCAAAAGAAACTAGTAATAAGCTATTCAATTACTGTAAGTTACCGTTCAAGCTGGAAAATCTGGATAAATGCTTGCTTCTTTCCCTTTATTTGCCAAATTTCAAGAATAATGAGTGGCTTCCTTGGAACTCTTGAAAGATATCGAATAAAAGTTGCTTTCAAAGTGTCATCAGAAGGTTATGGACTTACATATCTAATGAGTGTAATCTAATGTTGTTATCTTAGCATAGATGTTCAACTCAACCTATAACTGGAAGTTAAAGTTCATTCAGGCTGGGTTCTGCGTCCTTTTGGTAGTAGTTTTTGATAGCTTCTTTCTGGCCTGGTTTGATAAGAGGTTCCAGCTTTATCTTGTACTTTTTCCTGCCCAGTGAGTAGTTTTTTTCATGAACTTTTTTGGGGTTTCAAAATATATAATCATATTTATATCAAAAGCACATGTAGTTTCATATTTTTTCTTTTTTAATGCCTACAAATTTTTTTTTAGTAAATTCAACAGCAAACATTTTTAACAAATATATAATATTAATAAAGGTGATGGCCATCTTTAGTTCCTGGCAAAAATCCTCTTTTGTTTTCTCTTTAATTAAAATACTGGTTATGGGCTGCTCTGTCTATGGAGTAGCCATTCTCTTATTCCTTTACTTTCCTAATAAACTTGCTTTAAAAAAAAAAATACTGGTTATGGTCTGAAAAACTTTTGCTTCTTTGATATCAAATTTGTTTTTCCACTTAAAGTAATCCCAGTATACCATATCTTTCATAATATTTGTCTTCAATATTCTTCCCTTAAATGAGGCAGATTTTTTTCAATACTTAAATAACAAAAATACTCATTTCTGCTCTCATATTTTGTTCATGATGCTTTATCCGTTTTCTGGTTGGGCCTCCCTGCCAGACCCACCGTCTCATTTAATTTTCATTTGTTCTTGAGTCTCCCGAGGAAACTGAGATATGATGTCTCTTTTCTGAATCATGCCAAGTAAGTTCTTAAATTGTTAGCATTTGATCCTAGTGTATTTTGCTCCAGTAAATCTGGGGTGAGAGGATGCTTGAATTGTCTTTCCATGTCATCTCTGTATCCTGGAACCTGGCATAGGGCCTAAAAGACAAGAGGTTGTCAGTAATCACTTGTATAATGGGTGATCACAATCTTTGTGAGATCCTGGTCAATGATAATCCTCTGATTCTTTTCTCCTCTCTCTGTAATTATAAAGATGATCAACTTTAGCACACACACACAAATTTAGCAAGTTATTGATCCTCAGTTACTTCTTATTTGCTAACTTGTATGCACAATTTCTTATGCTCAAAAAAGGGTGAAAATACATTATCTAAAGTAATGCTATCTTGGCTTGGCACAGTGGCTCACACCTGTAATCCCAGCAGTTGTGGAGGCCAAGGTGGGCAGATTCCTTGAGACCAGGAGTTCAAGACTAGCCTAACCAATAAGACAAAACCCTGTCTCTACTAAACATACCAAAATTAGCCAAGTGTGGTGCATCCCTGTAGTCCCAGCTACTCAGGAGGCTGCAGTGAGAGGATCACTTGAACCTGGGAGGCAGAGGCTTCAGTGAGCCTTGATTGTGACACTGCACTTCAGCCTGGGGGACAGAGCAAGACTCGTCTGAAGAAAAATAAATTCATATTTTGTTTAAAAAAAGTAATGCTATCTCTTGCATCCTGTAAACTCCAAAACCAAAAATAATACAATGAAAATACATTATTCATGCCCATAAAAAGCTCAAACACACATTGCTACAGCTGGAGGTTTTTATAACTTAGATGGAGTTTAGCTTTATTGAGGGTAGACCTCAAACACTCTTTACGTGGAATTCTATTGGCTTGGGTTATTCGAATGGCCACGGTGGCCGGCATGAAATTGACAAGCCCTAAATATTAGTGTAGCGTAATGAAACTTTTGTTTTCCACTACAGATTTATCACTGCTGTTTCCCACATGGGTGTGGCTGAGCAAAGTGTTTTGAGCTGCATTTGTGTGTGCTTGATACCTGCTCTTTTGATCCCAGTGTTCTAGAGGGCATTTTCACTGGAGAGAGGATGCTTGCATGTGTTAACTTCCTAAGAGCTAATAGAAAGGCCGGTACCAAACCTATCTGTTTATGGAGTTGTGCAGACCCATCTAGACGTTCTCAATTCTTGCTTTGAATAATTAAACTACATTAACTGCGTAAACACTTAAGTGTAAAAATGAAAATGTGAGAAAAATAATTACAGTCATTTACAGTTCTGGAAATGCAGATAGCCATCTCTGCCTCTATGAACAGCTGTGATGCCTCTCTTCTCAACCTACCAAAACAAGGACTTACATATAGTACATGCTCAAAAAGCATACTCTGTTTTAACTATTTAAGTTATTTAAAGCATATAATCCATAGAAAAGCATCAATTATTAAATGCAAAGTGTCAGGAACTTAAGGATTGAAATAAAGAGAAGAAATTGATTCAGATTCATTTGGTCTTTTAAGTTGAATTGGCAGAGGTTTGGCTGAGAAGATTACTCATAAGTAGAGTATGACTGATTTGGGATATGATATATAGGTCAGCGCTTTCAGAGGGATATGCTCAAGGTATTATATTAGTATAAGGGCAGAAATTTAGTTATTATATTTATTATACAAAATGGAAGATTAGTAAATTTAGTTATTATATTTATTATACAAAATGGAAGATTAGTAGGAGGGTCTTAAGATTGTTTAGGAAAATTACATCGATCGAGGGGCAGCTATTGGGGTGTTCGTGGTTAAAATATGATTTCTGGGCTCTGGGTTGTATTTTAGTCCCTCATTTTTGGGGTTTGGCAAGGGTATGTTTACCTAGGTTGATGGTGAAGTCAGAGATGGGGGTGGTCTGCGGATCTAATCGGAAATAGTTCTTGAAATTGAGCGTGGCAAGACCATCCTAGCTAACACAGTTAAACCCTGCCTGTACTAAAAACATAAAAAATTAGCCGGGTGTGGTGGCAGGCACCTGTAGTCCCAGCTGCTTGGGAAGCTGAGGCAGGAGAACGGTGTGAATCAGGGAGGCGGAGCTTGCAGTGAGCTGAGATCACGCCACTGCACTCCAGCCTGGGTGACGGAGCTATACTCTGTCTCAAAAAAAAAAAAAGAAAAATTGAGTATGCGTACGTACATGCGTGCATGCATGTACGTACGTGCGTACATGAGTCTCTATTGATTAACTGTTATGCCCTTCAAGCATTAATGAATTAACATCTTTTGGTTATTATGCCAGCCTGGAATATTCAATATAAGCTCAGCTTCTACAATGATTGGTCAGGTATCAAATTCGAGTTCATTTGTAGTGGATTTGGCAGGGACCAGGCCTTCCATGATGGTGAGTGACAGCATCCCCCAAAGTTAAAAATACCAAATGCATGACAATGCTCTGGTGACTGGTTAATAGGGTAGTAGTCATTAGTCCATCGAGATGTCTTATTTAAGGGAACGTCTGGGCAATCTTAGTTCTATGGCCCTGAAATAACCACATGCCAGTTATAGTTTCAGTATAATCACCCCCAAGTGTCATGGGCCCAGAGTGAGAAGAGTAGCACTCCCAAGCAGGATGATGATTTCTCGGAGGTTGGTAGATTAAGAGACCAAAAACTGGTAGGGGATATCCACGTTGAACGGGGACGACTTGACTAAAATGGGCTATGTCCGATGAATGAATGTATGCACTATGTAATATTAAGGATTTACAGTACGGATCGATATCCGTCTGGATTCGGTTTTATTGTACAGTCAATAATGTGTGATATTTGATTAAGGAATTCTTAATATGTGCTACATATGTGGATTACCTATGTGCTACATATGTAATGTAAAACTACATATGAGTGTACTATGTAAGAATAAACAATTATAATACTATTTATTATCCATGGGGACTAGCAGTAATGCACCAGGTACATGAAAGCACCAAATAGTGACTCAGTAGCCCAGGCTTCGTACATCTGTACACTTTGCAATTCCTTTATGGTCTAAGGTCCTCTGCTGGATCTCCTGCACCCAGCAAGCACATGAAGAGAGGATGAAGCAGGTGTGCCCTAGCCAAGAAGTAACCCTTATCATTCTGCTCACCTTCCCATTGGCCAAGAATCTGCTACCTGTGCTCAAGAAGACGCGCAGTCCTCTGGGGAGTAAGGTTCATGGCTATGCAGTCTCTTCTCAGAAACCACGCTTTTCAATGGAAAAGGAGCAAGTGTGTTTTCGGGTCAGATAGCCATCTCTGCCTCTGTGAACAGCTGTGATGCTTCTCTTACCAACCTATCAAAATGAGGACCTACATATGGTACAAGCTCAAAAAGCATGCTTTGTTTTAACTAAGTTATTTAGAGCATATAATCCATAGAAAAGCATCAATTATTACTTCCAACTATGTGGTCAGTTTTGGAATAAGTGTGATGTGGTGCTGAGAAAATGTATATTCTGTTGATTTGGGGTGGAGAGTTCTGTAGATATTAGATCTGCTTGGTGCAGAGTTGAGTCAATTCCTGGATATCCTTGTTAACTTTCTGTCTCGTTGATCTGTCTAATGTTGACAGTGGGGTGTTAAAGTCTCCCATTATTATTGTATGGGAGTCTAAGTCTCTTTGTAAGTCTCTAAGGACTTGCTTTATGAATCTGGGTGCTCCTGTATTGGGTGCGTGTATATTTAGGATAGTTAACTCTTCCTGATGAATTGATCCCTTTACCATTATGTAATGGCCGCCTTTGTCTCTTTTGATCTTTGATGGTTTAAAGTCTGTTTTATCAGAGACTAGGAATGCAACCCCTGCTTTTTTTTTGTTTTCCATTTGCTTGGTAGATCTTCCTCCATCCCTTTATTTTGAGCCTGTGTGTGTCTCTGCATGTGAGATGGGTCTCCTAAATATAGCAAACTGATGGGTCTTGACTCTTTATCCAATTTGGCAATCTGTGTCTTTCAATTGGACCATTTAGTCCATTTACATTTAAGGTTAATATTGTCATGTGTGAACTTGATCCTGTCATTATGATATTAGCTGGTTATTTTGCTCATTAGTTGATGCAGTTTCTTCCTAGCATCTATGGTCTTTACAGTATTTTGGCATGTTTTTGCAGTGGCTGGTACCAGTTGTTCCTTTCTATGTTTAGTGCTTCCTTCAGGATCTCTTGTAGGGCAGGCCTGGTAGTGACAAAATCTCTAAGTATTTGCTTGTCTGTAAAGGATTTTATTTCTCCTTCCCTGATGAAACTTAGTTTGGCTGGATGTGAAATTCTGGGTTGAAAATTCTTTCTTTAAGAATGTTGAATATTGACCCCCACTCTCTTCTGGCTTATAGAGTTTCTGCCAAGAGATCTGCTGTTAGTCTGATGGGCTTCCCTTTGTGGGTAACCCGACCTTTCTCTCTGGCTGCCCTTAAGATTTTTTCCTTCATTTCAACTTTGGTGAATCTGACAATTATGTGTCTTGGAGTTGCTCTTCTAGAGGAGTATCTTTGTGGCGTTCTCTGTATTTCTGAATTTGAATGTTGGCCTGCCTTGCTAGGTTGGGGAAGTTCTCTTGGATGATATCCTGAAGAGTGTTTTCCAACTTGGTTCCATTTTCCCCATCACTTTCAGGCACACCAATCAGATGTAGATTTGGTCTTTTCACATAATCCCATGTTTCTTGGAGGCTTTGTTCATTTCTTTTTACTCTTTTTTCTCTAGACTTCTCTTCTCGCTTCATTTGATCTTCAATCACTGATACTCTTTCTTCCAGTTGATCAAGTCGGTTACTGAAGCTTGTGCGTTTGTCATGTAGTTCTTGTGTCATGGTTTTCATCTCTATCAGTTTGTTTATGGTCTTCTCTGCATTAATTATTCTAGTTATCCATTATTCCATTCTTTTTTCAAGGTTTTTAGTTTCTTTGCCCTGGGTACGTAGTTCCTCCTTTAGCTCTGAGAAGTCTGATCGACTGAAGCCTTCTTCTCTCAACTCATCAAAGTCATTCTCCGTCCAGCTTTGTTCCGTTGCTGGTGATGAGCTGTGTTCCTTTGGAGGGGGAGATGCGCTCTGATTTTTTGAATTTCCAGCTTTTCTGCACTGCTTTTTCCCCATCTTTGTGGTTTTATCTGCCTTTTGTCTTTGATGATGGTGAGGTACTGATGGGGTTTTGGTGTGGGTGTCCTTTCTGTTTGTTTTCTTTCTAACAGTCAGGACCCTCAGCTGCAGGTCATTTGGAGTTTGCTTCAGGTCTACTCCAGACCCTGTTTGCCTGTGTATCAGCCTTGGAGGCTGCAGAAGATAGAATATTGCTGAACAGCAAGTGTTGCTGTGTGATTCTTGCTGTGGAAGTTTCATCTCAGAGGTGTACCCAGCCGTGTGAGGCGTGAGGTGTTGGTCTGCACCTAGTGGGGGATGTCTCCCAGTTAGACCACTCAGGGGTCAGGGACCCACTTGAGCAGGCAGTCTGTCAGTTCGCAGATCTCAACCTCCATGCTGGGAGAACCGCTGACCTCTTCAAAACTGTCAGACAGGGACATTAACATCTGTAGAGGTTTCTGCTGCTTTTTGTTTAGCTATACCCTGTCCCCAGAGGTGGAATCTACAGAGGCAGGCTGGCCTCCTTGAGCTGCAGTGGGCTCCACCCATTTCAAGCTTCCTGGGTGGGGGGGGTCTTTGTTTACCTACTTAAGCCTCAGCAATGGCAGCACTCCTCCCCAGCCTGGCTGCTACCTTACAGTTAGATCTCAGACTGCTGTGCTAGCAATGAGGGAGGCTCTGTGGGAATGGGACCCTCCAGGCCAGGTGTGGGATATAATCTCATGGTGTGCTGTTTGCTAAGACCCTTGGTAAAGCACAGTATTAGGGTGGGAGTTACCCGATTTTCCAGGTGTTGTGTGTCTCATTTTCCCTTGGCTAGGAAAAGGGATTCCCTTCCCCCTTGCACTTCCTAGGTGAGGCAATGCCTCGCCTTGCTTCATCTCTTGCTGACCAGCACCTATTGTCTGACAAGCCCCAGATGAACCCGGTACCTCAGTTGAAAACACAGAGATCACCTCTCTTCTGTGTCGCTCGTGCTGGGAGCTGGAGGCTGCAGCTGTTCCTATTCGGCCATCTTGGGCGCCACCCTATTTTCAGAAAAGCATCAATTATTAAATGCAAAGTGTCAGCAACTTGAGTATTGAAGTATGGAAAAGAAATTGATTCAGATTCATTTGGTCTTTAAAGTTGAATTGGCAGAGGTTTGGCTGAGAAGATTGATTCAGTTTCATTTGGTATCCACAAATAGCTTTTGTGTATATAAGAAGATTCAGAGACCTAACTTATAAGTTTTTTATACATACAAATGATGGACTCTTTATATAGCCATGGTTTGTTTGCGTTAGCTATGCATTCCATCTATATATTCATGTAAAATTTAAACAATGAATACACATATTCATCAATTGGGCTTACAAAGACAGACATACAAAGATTGTCTTCTCACCATACTGTAGTTTTAATGGCAAAAATACAAATAATCTCTATGTCCTCAAATAGACCATCATTTGAATAAATTATAGTCCAGACAAAAAAGTAAATATTATACAGATATTAAATATTTTGTCCCTGTGCAAACTATTTGATATGTAAACTATTTTCAGTATGTTCTTATAGGACCAGATCTTAAAATATAATGTATAGTGTAATTTGATTTTTATAAAACATGTATAGTGTATTAGTTTTCTGTTGATTGATAATGTATTACAATTTTATCAGCTTAAAATAATACCCACTTATTATATAATAACTGTTTAGATCAGAAGTCTACCACAACATATTCAGATTCTCTATTCAGGGTCTTGCAAGGCCAAAATCAAGGTGCTAGAAGGCAGCAGACCTGCATTTCTTTCTGCAGGCTCTGAAGAAGAAGTACCTTTAAACTCAACTTGTTGGCAAAATCCAGTTCATTGTAGTTGTAGGATTGAGGTCTCTGTTGCCCTGACACATGGATCCCTCCCTCTTCAAGCCTGCAAAGGCAAATGGAACCCTTCGGGCTTCTTAAACCACACTCTGACTCAACTTTCTGACTTACTCCTTCTTTTAGACAGGTTTTCGCTCTGTCACAGGGTCTTGCCTCTGGCTGGAGTGCAGTGGCATTATGGCATAATCACAGTGGCACAGTCACAGTTCACTGCAGCCTTGGTCTCCTGTACTCAAGTGAGTAGCTGAGATCACAGACATGTGCCAGTGCACCCAGCTAATTTTTAAGTATTTTTTGTATATATGGGGTCTTGCTATGTTTCTCAGTTTCTCAGGCTGCTCTCAAACTCCTGGGCTCAAGGGATCATCTTGCCTTGGCTTCCCAAAATGCTGGGCTCTGCTGCTTTTAAAGGCTCATGTGATTACATGGGGCCTCCCGAGAGAACTCTGAAAAATCTTCGTATTTTAAGGTCAACTGATCACTCTCCTTAAATACATCCTCAAAGTTCCCTCTTCCACTTGGGGTGACATATTCACAGTCATACGTTTTTGGCTGTGGAGTCTTTTGGGGAGCCATAATTCTGCCTACCACACACATATTATCATCAACAGCCAAAACAATATACAACATGAAGTTTATTAATTTAGTAGAATAGTGATATTACTGGTGATTCTTTTTTGTCTGTTTCTTTTGTTTTTCGTTCAAGGGAACGTGTTATATATGAGTGTTTTAGAAGAAATATCGGAAGAAATTATAGCAGGCATTATTTATGTTTAGCAGAAGAAGATTTTTCGATCTTGACAACTACCCTGGATACGGCATTGCTGACTTTGTAGTTTGAGTCTAAACACATGCTTTCTGAGTACTTTTCTAACTTTATTCCCCTGGAGTCCGAGTGTGGGACAAGGCCTGCCTCTCAGGAGCTCACGTGAATGGTTTGTCAAGAACTGGTGTGAAATGGGCTGTGACAGAACAGGTCTAATGATACTAATGTCCAAAGCCCTAGGTTTATACATGGGCTTGTCACAAACTTGGAATGAGACAGGTATCTCTGCAGGCAATCAGATATGTCCAGTCCATGTAATGAGATATTGGGCTGGAAAGCTGTAATGAGGTGCTTGGCTGGAACTGTAATAGGATCACTTGCTGGGATTATATAATTAGTCATTTAACTTGGTGTATACAATGAGGGGTGTGACTAGGAACATAATTAGTTTGGGGGTTGGGAGAGAATTATGTCCTGTGTGACTGCACTGCAAAAAGATAGTCAGGTAAGACTTTTGGCAACATGTGTGCTTTTGGGATGATGTGCACACTGCAAGGGAAGTGAGTCACACAGGCAGTGTTCTACTGGGACAGGAGGGTGGTATGGTCTCTTAGTATGTGGCCATTCACTGGATGGAAAGAAATGCAGCATGAGGCTACAGAAATAGATGTAGGTATGGCAGAGGGTAGAGGATAGACTCTGGGTACAGGTTTTCCAGGCTAGAATCCGTGTTCCATGATACCACAACAACCACAGGCAACTCACTCACACTATCCCTGCTTTTATTTTTCTGTAAACTCAGGATAGCAGTAGTAATTGTCCCTTAGGGCTGTTAGGAAAATTGCATGAGTCAATCTATAGAGCATGTTTCATCAGTGTCTGCCATATAGGTAAGTGCTCTCTCTACATGTTAGCGTTTATGTTATGTCAGGAGCTAGAAGAGCGTTGACATATTTAATCTTTATGATAACTCAGCAGGGAAACAAAGACTTGGAGGGAATCAGTTACTTGTCCCAAATCACACAACTAGAGGCTGGCAGGAAAGAGATCTAACAGGTGATAGTGAAAGGTTTCTGATTTGGATAGTATAATGTCCCATGCTGAAAGAGAAGACAGGAAGCTTGTGACCCAGCTTCTTTGGGAAGCTACGAGACAAAAAGTCCAATAAGCCATACATGAATCGGATACAGCAACTGGAATTCAGATGCAAGAGTATCTGCTGCTGATACTGGGATGTGCATGCCACCCTGGCCCACACTTGGATAGTTTCTTCATCTGTATGGTAGGGAATGATATCCCTATAGGTGGCTTTAAAATTTCAAAGTGAAAAAATATATTAAAGGGCTTGGAATAGCGTTTGTTACATGATAATTTTTGCTTAGGATATTTGACTGCGATTAACAGAAAATAGGATCAAAAGTAACTTAAGTGGTTGAATTGTAATCAGTAAATCAGAAATCTGGGTGTAAGCAAACCAGAGACAATGTGGCATTACACTGGTGTCTTTAAAGACTCAAGAGATTTCTGTTTTTCTTATCTGCTGTGCTTATCATAGAGTAGTTTCTGCACTAGTCACTACATGTTACCCATGCCACTGAGCGTCATATCTGGTGTGCTTAAAGACAAAAGAGGGAAGAATACAATTTGAAGGGCACAGGGCCGGCTATACCTATCAGTTAGTCTGCATCATTGCAAAAACTTCTTCAAGTTCCAACCTATGACTTCTGAATACTTCTCATTAGCTGCATGGGAGGCTGAAAAAGTGAGTTTGTTAGCTTTCTAATATACATATACTGGTGTCTTAATGGCTTTCTTTTGGATTGTTAGATGGTCTTTATTTGTAAAGGTACTACCTTTTCTATCATTTCATCTATCAACATTGAGATACGCCTTAATAACAGAGTAATTGGCTTGCCATTAGAAAACTGTGGTAAATTAACAAAACCCTCATGAAAAAAATCATGATGAATACAGTGGAACTGCTGTTCTACATGATAATCACATTCCTTTGACCTTTCATAGGTCAGGCTACAAATAGAACAAACACTGCTTTTTCCAAAGCATATTTGACATTTCTTCTTTTACTTCTACTTACAATGGGAGGAGCTACATTTTCATAGTACAAACCCAATAATGGTTACATAACACAAATAAACCAGAAAATTGATTTATATCTGTGAATGCAAAAGGTTAAAACTCTGAGAATTTCACTAGAAGCATTTTACAAACAAAAATTTCACAGAGGTCCTTAGCTGTATCTCCACAGAGCCGTTGGTGGTCTCCTTCATCTCTTTCTCTAAGCTCGAAAAAGAAATTTATTACACAGTATGAATTGTCTCTCTGACAGAAATCTTCACCTGAGACTGGACACTGCTGTGAATTTCTCTTTTGATGATGAAAAGATTATGGTAGATAATGTATTATTCAGGTTAGTCTAAGGCTGCAGTAAAATAAAACCTCCAAATTTAATAGCTTATCAAAATCAAAGGACTATTTTTTATGCATGCTAGGTGCCCAAAGAAAGTTGGCTGGGGTGGGAAATCTGCTCACCAAAACCCCTCAGGGATGCAGGTGAACAAAGGCCTCATCATTATATTATATCATTTTCTCCATACAAGGCTCTAGATTCATTACAGCATTCATAGAGCGGGATGGAGAGTCAGGGACAAATAATTAAATGCTTTAGTCTGGGAATGACATGTATTGTTTTTCTTCACATTTCTTTAGCCAGAACTAGTCACATGGCTATGTTCCTAGAAATAAGGAAGAACTGCATGTTTAACATCTGCTATTTTTCTGCTTCATTTTTACAAACTGCTAAAAACAAATAGAAGAGGTTATATTTGTTCTCTTCACTTCCTCACTTTTGCTCTGGCTCTAATCCTCTGCAGACTTATTTCTAACTCTACTCACCCTCCACCCCCAGAGAAAGAGCTAATATAATGGTCACCAAGCACTGAGAAATCTCCACTCCTTTGTCCTTAATCTGTGGAACATTTCCCAAATAAGTAATCCTGGTCTTTTATAAATTGTATAAATTTAAATTGTTTAAAAATTACATTCACTAGATATAACTTCTTTAAATTGTTCTCCAAGCTCTCCAGTATGACCCGGTTCCGAATTAATTCTCACCACATTTTATTCCTGGACATTTTGTTCTCTTCTGTTTTGTTTGGCACTGTTCCTCCTAGTGCCTGCTTGCCTATTTCTTTCTTTCCTTCCTTCCTTCCTTCCTTCCTTCCTTCCTTCCTTCCTTCCTTCCTTCCTCCCTCCCTCCCCCCCCCCTTCCTTTTTTCTTGTATTTATTTTCCATCATATTGTCATGCTTTTTCCAATTTGTCTTGTTTCTTTTGGAGTGTTTTTCTTATTTTTTTTATAATTGTTAGTAATAATAAAATAATAAATGCTTAAGAAAGCATTTTTTTAATACTTTGGGTGCTTTTGTATGCACTTTCTAATGTTAACCAAATTAATTCATTTAACAACTTTTTCTTTAACATTTTAAACATATTAAGTTCCAGTTCAGTGGCATTAAGTACATTCACATTGTTGTGCAACCAGCACCACCATAGAACATTTTTGTCTCCCCAGACCAGTCTCCCTACCCATTAAGATCATATAACTCCATTTCTTAATATCTTCCCTGAGTATTACCATGATACTTTCTGACTCTATGAAATTGGCTGCCCTACATACGTTATGTAAGTGTAGTCAGAGTATTTGTCCTTTGGTGACTGATGTATTTCAGTTAGTGTAATATCTTCAAGGTTCATCTATGTTATAGCATGTGTCAGAATTTCTTTCCTTTTTAAGCCCTTACAATATTCCATTGTATGTTTAAAACACATTTTGTTGGCCTGGCATGGTGGCTCACACCTGTAATCCCAGCACTTTGGGAGGCTGAGGTGGGTGGATCAGGAAATCAGGAGATCGAGATCATCCTGGCTAACACGGTGAAACCCCATCTCTACCAAAAACACAAAAAATTAGTTGGGCATAGTGGCAGGCACCTCTCGTCCCAGCTACTCCAGAGGCTGAGGCAGGAGAATGGCGTGAACCCGGGAGACGGAGCTTGCAGTGAGCCGAGATTGTGCCACTGCACTCCAGCCTGGGTGATAGCACGAGACTCCGTCTCAAAAATCAAACAAACAAAAGAAACCACATTTTGTTTATCATCTCACCTGTCAGTGGACACTTGGGTTGCTTCAGCCTTTTGAGTACTGTGAGTAATGCTGTTATAAACATGGGTGCACAAATATCTTTTTTAGTTTCTGCTTTCAATTATTTTGAATATGTATATAAAAATGGAAATTCTCATAATTAAATTTATATTGATGTTCAAGGTAACTCTATTTTTACTTTTTTTGAGAAACCACCACACTGTTTTCCACAGTAGCTGCATTATTTTACCTTCCCATCAACAATAAACAAGAGTTCAGTTTTTCCTCATCTTGTAAACACTTATTTTATATTTTATTAATAGCTAGCCTAATGGGTATGAAGTGGTATCTCATGATTTTGATTTGCATTTCTCTGATGATTAGTGATGTTGAGCCAGTTTCCATGTGTTTATTTGGCCATGTGTGTATCGTATTTAGAGAAATATCTAGTCATGTTCTTTGTCAGTTTTCGAATTGGGTTGTTTAGGGATTTTATATTATTGAGTTGTTGTTTTTTATATATTCTGGGTAATAATTCTGTATCAGATATATATTCACAAATGTTTTCTTTCATTTCATGGTGATATGGTTTGGCTTCGTGTCCCCACCCAATTTTCACATTGAGTTGTGATAATGTACACCTGTCAAGGGTCGGACCAGTTGGAGATAATTGAATCATAGGGGTGGTTTCTCCCATACTGTTCTCCTGACAGTGAGTGAGTTCTCACAAGATCTGATGGTTTTATAAGGGGCTTCCCCCTTCTCCCAGCACTCATTTTCTCTCCTGCCACCCTGTGAAGAGGTGCCTTCCACCATGATTATAAGCTTCCTGAGGCCCCCCCAGCCATGCTGAACTGTGAGTCAATTAAACCTCTTTCTTTATAAATTACCCAGTCTCTGGTATTTCTTCATACTTGTGTGACAATGACTAATACACATAGGTTGATTTATCACTCTGTTGAGAGTGTCCTTTGATTCACACAAGTTTTAAATTTTCATGTAGTTTAACTTATCTGTGCATTTCCTCGTTTGCTTGTGTTCTTGGGTCTTATCCAATAAAACATGACCAAATCAAAAATCATGAAGTTTCCCCCTGTTTTCTTCTGAGACTTTACTAGTTTTAGCTTTTATATTTAGATCTTTGATTCATTGTGAGTTAATTTTGGCTTGTGATGTAAACAGGGGTCCAACTTCATTCTTCTGAATATATGTATCATTTTCTCAACAGTGTAAGTTGAAAAGAGTATCCTTTTCCCATTGGATGATCTTGATCTGCTAGTCAAAAATTATTTGACCATGTATGTGAGGGTTTATTTAGGGGCTGTTCCTTGTATTCCATTGCACTATATATCTGTGTTGATGCTGTTACCAAACTGTTTTGGTTACTATGGCCTTGTAATAAGTATAGAAACCAGGAAAAGTGAGTTTTCCTACTTTGTTGTTGTTATATTTCACAAGATTGTTTTAGCCATTCAGGGTTCCTTGAGATTCCATATAAATTTAAGAATTGATTTTTCTGTTTCTTCATAAAGCATTATTGTATTTTTATAAAAATTGCTTTGAATGTGTAGGTCAGTTGGGTAGTATTGACACCTTCACATGCTATCTTCCAGTCCTTGAACACAGTATCTATTTATTTGTCTTTAATTTCTTTCTGCAATACTTTATAGTTTTCAGGGTATGAGTGTTTCACTTCCTTGGTTAAGTTTATTCCTAAGTATATTTTTTTCTTTTTGATTACAAATACAATTTTATTTTTTATTTTCTTTCAGACTGTTTACTGTTAGTGTATGGAAACACAACTGATTTATGTGTGTTGATTTGGTATGCTGCAAATTTGCTTAATTAATTTAGAGTTCTAATATATTTTGGTGGAATTTTTAGGGTTATCTACATATCATAATATTTCATCTGTAAATGGCAATAATTTTACTTTTTTTCCAAATTGCTTTGTTTCCCTATGCCTAATAGCACTGGCTAGGACTGTGTAAATAGAAATAGTAAAAACAGGCATCCTTGTGTCGTTCCTGATCTTACAAGGAAAGCATTCCGTCTTTCACCATTGAGTATGATGTTAGTTGTGAGTTTTTTATATATGGACTTGATTATGTTGAGGTGCTTTCTTCCACTACTAACAAATTGAGTGCTTTCACTATGAAAGAGTATTGAATCTAAATCAATGGAAATGATGATGTGTTGTCATCTCACTCTGTCACCCAGGCTGAAGTACAGAGGCATGATCGTAGCTAACTGCAACCTTGAACTCCTAGGCTCAAGTGATCTTCCTGCTTCAGGTTTTCCTGGGACTATAGGGTTTTGCCACCATGCCAAGCTAATTTATTTATTTATTTATTTATTTATTTATTTATTTATTTATTTATTTATTTATTTATTTTGGTAGAAACAGGATCTCACTATTTTGCCCAGGCTGGTCTCAAACTCCTGGCCTCGAGTGATTCTCCCACCTTGGCCTTCTAAAGTGCTGGGATTTCTTTGGTGGGACAAGTAGCTACCTTGTCCAGCCTGATTAGTTCTTGTGTTTTGAACCATACTTGCCTTCCAGGGATAAATCCCATCTGGACATGCTGTATAATCTTCTTAATATGCTGCTGAATTCTATTTCTGGTATTTTGCTTTTAATATGCTGTTGAATGATTGAATTAGGTTGGCTAGTATTTTGTTGAGGATTTTTTATTCAGTATTCTTAAGTTATTAAGTAATATGGATCTGAGTTCAGTTTTTCTCTGAGTTTGGTATCAGGGTAATGTTTGCCTCATATAGTGGGTTCAGAAGTGTTCTCTCTTTTCTGACATTTTAGAAGAGTCAAGAAAGACTGGTGCTGATTCTTCTTTAAATGTTTTGTGGAATTCACCAGTGACGCCATCTGATTTCTCCTTCAAGCCATTAATTGTTTGAGTATGTTATACCATTTCAACATATTTGTAAATTTTCCAATTTTTCTTCAGTTCATTTTTATTTTAATTCCCTTGTAGTTGGAACAATGTTTTATATTATTTCAATCTTTTAAAATTTATTAAGTTGTATTTTGTTGTCTAACATATGTTCTACCTGGAGAACATTCCATGCACAGTTGAGAAAAGTCTGAATTCTTCTGTTGTTGGATAGAGTTTTTGGTATATATATGTTAGGTCCAACTGGTCTATACTATTGTTAAAGTTCTGTATTTCCTTATTTATACTCTGTCTGGTTGTTCTATCCATTATTGAAAGTGGGGGAGTTAAGTATCTTCTATGATTGTAGATTTTTCTATTTCTCCCTTTGATTCTGCAGTGTTTGCTTTATACGTTTTAGGCCTCTGATGTGTGATACATAATCATTTTAATTGTTATACCTTTTTGGTGTATTGACCCTACTATCAGTATGCAATGTCTGACAGTAATGATTTTGTTTCTTATAAAAGTTGTTAAAGTCTATTTTTTCTAATATGGTTTACCATGCCTGGTTTATTTTGTTTATATTTGCGTGAAATATCTTTTTTCATCCTTTAAATTTCAATGTATGTGTGTATCCTTATATCTAAATTGAATTTCTTGTAGGCAGCATATTGTTGGATCCTGCTACTTTAAAAAAAAAAAAAAAACTCATTCTCTCAGTTTATGTCTTTTTATTAGGGAACTTAATTCATTCACAGACAAAGTTATTATAGAGAAGGAAAAGTTTACTTTTGACATTTTGTTATTTGTTTTTTATTTGTGTTATAACATTTTTAGGTCCCCCATTTCTTCTGTTAGTGCTTTTCTTTGTGTTTAATTTTTATAGTAACATGTTTTGATTCCCTTTTCATTTTCTTTTCTGTGTATTCCATATAATTTTTAATAGTTACTCTGGAAATTGCATATGATATCCTAAAGTAATAACCTATTTTATACTGATAAACAATTAACTTTGATCACATATAAAAGCTCTACTCTTTTGCAGGCCTACCCTCACCCACCACCTTCTCCTTTATGTTGTTGATGTCTTTACTTTCATCTTCATATGCTATGCCTTCATTATCACAGTTTTATTTAATGCTTTTGTCTTGAAACAATGTAAAACATGGATTTACAAGCCAATATAAAATAGCACTGCTTTTAATATTTGCCTATTACTTATTTTTAATACAGGACTTTAAATTTTCTAAGGATTTGAGTTACTCTCTATAACATTCTTTCACTTTAACTTGAATGGTAACTCACTTTAGCATTTATTGTAGGGAAGGTCTAGTGGTCATACATCTGTACATTTTTGTTTATCTGAGGTTGTCTTAATTTCTCCCTGATTTTTATTGGAAATGACATTCTCAGCTGACAGGTTTTTTTTTCCTTTTGATACTTCTAATATGTCAGCCTATTGTCTCTAGGCTGTAAGTTTACTGCTGAGAAATCCACTGATAAGTTTTAGAGTTCCTTATTCATGATCAGTCACTTTTCTTGTTTTGATTTCAAGATTTTCTTTGTTGTTATCTTTCAACGGTTGGATAGTGATGAATTTAAGTATTGCAATCTTTGAGTTTATTCAACTTGGATTTAATAAACCTTTCAAATTTGTAGGTTGTAGGTCTATGTCTTTGCTCAAGTGCATGAAGGTTTTGAACATTAAAAAACAAAAATACAAAAAACTCTGTTTCCTTTTCTGTCTGTCTTCACCTTCTACAACTCCAATAGTAAATATATTAGTTCTTTTGATGCTGTATTATGTCTTTTTTTTTTTTTTTTTCTGAGTCTCACTCTGTCACCCAGGCTAGAGTGCAGTGGCATGCTCTCAGCTCACTGCAACTTCTGCCTTCTGGGTTCAATGGATTTTCCTGCTTCATCCTCCTGAGTAGCTGGGATTACAGGCGTGCACCACCATGTCCAGCTAATTTTTTTGTATTTTTAGTAGAGAAAGGGCCTCACCATGTTGGCTGGTCTTGAACTCCTGACCTCAAGTGATTTGCTGGCCTTGGTCTCCCAAAGTGCTGGAATTAAAGGCATGAGCCACAGTGCCCAGACTTGTATCATAAGTCTTTTATGAAAGTTTGAACCCTAGATTATCATCTCCCTATTTTCCTCTCCCCTAAATCCCTAATAATCACAACTCACATATAAGCAGTATAATACAGTATTCATCTTTTTGTATCTGACTTATTTCACTTAGTACAATATCCTCCAGATTTGTCTATGCTGTTACAAATGACAGGGTTTCCTTCTGTTTAAAGGTAAATATTCCATTGTATGTATATCCACTAATCTGTTCTTGAACATTAGATTGTTTTCATATTATGGCTATTGTGAGTACTACAGCAACAGAGAAGTGCAGAAATCTCTTTAATATCCAGATTTCAATTACTTTGGATATACAGTTGTCCCTGGAATAACATGAGTGTTGGAGGTGCCAATCCCCCATATAGTCGAAAATCTATATATAACTTGTTTCCTCAAAACCTTGAGTGTTAATAGCCTACTATTGACTGGAAGCCTAATCAATAACATAAACAGTCAATCAATACATATTTTATGTTATATACATTTTATACTATATTCCCACAATAAAGTAAGCTAGATAAATGTTATTAAGAAAATGATAAAGAAGAAAAAATGTATTTACTATTCCTTAAGTGAATGTTATCATCATGATGAAGGTCTTCATCTTTATCTCCACATTGAGTAGGTTGAGAAGGAAGAGGGAGAGGAGGGCTTGGTCTTGCTATCTCAGGGTAGCAGAGGCAGAAAAAAATTTACATTTAAGTTTTCATTTAAGAAAAGTATATTTAAGGCCAGGCGCAGTGGCTCATGCCTGTAATCACAGCACTTTGGGAGGCCGAGGTGGGCGGATCACGAGGTCAGGAGATTGAGACCATCCTGGCTAACACAGTGAAACCCTGTCTCTACTAAAGATGCAAAAAAATTAGCTGGGCGTGGTGGTGGGCACCTGTAGTCCCAGCTACTTGGGAGGCTGAAGCAGGATAATGGTGTGAACTCGGGATGTGGAGCTTGCAGTGAGCCAAGATCGTGCCACTGCCCTCCAGCCTGGGCGACAGAGTGAGACTCTGTCTCAAATAAATAAATAAATAAAAGTATATTTAAGAAATTTCAATTTAATTTTAAACCTACACAATTCAAATACATACTGTTCAAGGGTCATTTTATGATCAAAAGTAGAATTGCTGAATCAAATGGAAATTCAATATTTAATTTTATGTAGAAGCTTCTTAGTCTTTTCCATAGTGGTTACAAGTTACATTTCTACCATCAGTGTACATTGTTCATTTTTTTCTCTATGACTTTGTCAATATTTATCTATTTTCTTCTTTTTAACGATAGTCATTATAACAGATATGAGGTAATATCTTATTGTAGTTTTGATTTGTATTTCCCAGATGATTGGTGAGATTGAGCACCTTTTCGTATACCCATTGACCAATTGTAAGTCATCTTTAGAGAAATATCTACACGTTTCTTGCCCTTTTTAAAATCAAATGCTGCTGCTGCTGATGATAATATTGATGTGTATTATTTTTTGCTGTTGAGTTGTAGAAGACTGTCATATATTTGTGATATTAACCTTTTATAAGATATGTAGTCTGCCAATATTTTCTCCAGTGCCATAATTTGGCTTTTTGCTGTGCTGATTATATAATTTTTGCTTTGTTGATTGTGCAGAATTTTTCATTGTGATGTAGTCCAATTCATCTATTTTTACTTTTGTTTTATGTGCTTTTGAGTAATGTCCAAGAAACCATGGCCAAGACCAATGTCTCCAACATTTTCCCTGTTATTCTTCTAAGGGTTTTATTGTTTCCAGGTTTATGTTTAGGTCTTTAATCTGTCTGGAGTTTAGTTTTGTATATAGTTTAAGATTTGAGTTTTATTATTTTAAATGTGGATTTAAAACTTTCCAAACATTGTTCATTGGAGAGACTATCTTTTCACCACTGTGTGTTATTGGCACCCTTTTTGAAGAACAGTTGACTGCATATGCATGGGTTTATTTCTGTGCTCTGTACACTGTTAGTTTATATATTTTTATGCCAGTACCATACTGGTTTAATTACTGTAGCTTTGTAATATATTTTAAAATCAGAGAGTGTGATATTTGCAGGGTATTTGTTCTTTCTAAAAAATTGTTTAGGGTATTTAGGGTCATTTGTCGTTCCATAGTAATGTTAGGACATTTTTTTTTGTTTCTCTGAAAAATGTCATTTGGATTTTGATAGTAATCATATTGAATCTAAAGATTGCTTTGGGAATTATGTACACCCTAACAATATTAGTCTAATAAATGAACGACAGATGGCCTTCCAATTATCTGTGTATTTTTAAATTTCTTCCATTAAGATCCTGTAGTTATCAGTGAACAAGTCTCCTAGGTTAAGTTTATTCCCAAGCATTTTATTCATTTAAGAGCTATTATATATGGGATTGTTTTCTTAATTTTTTTCCCTCAGATAGTTAATTGTTGGTGTACAGTTGATCCTTGAACAACATGGGTTTGAACTGTGCAGATCCACTTATATGGAGATTTTCTTCTGCTTCTGCCACTCCTGAGAAAGCAACACCAATGACTCCTCTTCTCCTCTTTAGACTCCTACATAAAGATGATAAGAATGTAGATTTTTATGATGATCAGCTTCCACTTAATGAATAGCAAATATATTTTTATTATGATTGTCTTAATAATGTTTTCTCATGTTAATTGACTATGTGATCAGTAGATAAGGCTTTGGTCAACAGTAAGCTGTTAGTAGTTAAGTTTTGAGGAAGTCAAAGTTATATACAATTTTTTTTTTTTCTGCATGGAGGATAATCATCCCTATCTTTTGTATTATTTAAAGGACTGTACAGTAATGTAGTTGATTTTTTGATGTTGATTTTGTATCCGGCAGATTTATTGAATCAATTTTATTGGTTTGAAAAGTATTTTGTGAGGTCTTTATGATTTTTCTTGTTTAATTACCCTTGTTATGACTTCCAGTCTACTTTAAATAGCCTTTGCCTTATGTCATATAAGAAAAATTTTTAGCATTTCATCACTGATTGTGATATTAGTAAGGGCTTTTCATAATGACCTTTTTTGTATTGAGGTAAGTTCCTTGTATGCTAAGTTTCTTAAGAATTTTTATTCTAAAAATGTGTTGAATTTTGCTAAATGTTTTGTTGCATCTATTGAAATGATTATGTAATTTGTATCCTTCTTTCTGTTAATGTGGTGTTGTATCACATTGATTAATTTGTGCATGTTAAACCATCCTTGCATCTCAGGAATAAATTCTACTTGGTTATGGTATTTGATTATTTTAATGTGCTGCTCTATTTTGTTTGCTAGCATTCCTGAGGAGTTTTGCATCAATATTCCTCAAAAGTATTGACCTATAGTTTTCTTTACTTACAGGGTTATTTCCTGGCTTTGCTGTTGAGTTGATTCTGACCTTGTAGGTAAGTTCAGAATTAGTCCCTATTCCATATACTGAAAGAGTTTAGAAATGATTGGTGTTAATTTTCTTTAAATGTTTGGTAGAATTCAGCCTTGAAACAGTTTCACCCCTGGCTTGGTTTCCTTCCCTCCCTCCCTCCCTCCCTCCCTCCCTCCCTCTTTGCCTTCCCTCCCTCTCTGCCTCCCTCCCTCCGTCCCTCCCTGCCTCTGTCCCTTCCTTACTTCCCTTCTTCCCTTCCTCCCTTCCTTCCTTCCTTCTCTCTCTCTCTTTCATTCATTTGTTATTACTGCCTCCATCTCCCTATTTGTTATTGGTATGCTAAGGATTTCTATTTCTTCTTGATTTAGTCTTGGTAGACTGTACATTTCTAGGAAACTCTCTATTTCTTCTAGGTTTTCTAATTTGTTGGCATATAGTTGTTCATAACAGTCCTTTACAATTATTTTTATTGTGTGAGATCAGTTGTAATGTCTCATCTTTCATTTCTCATTTTATAAGTCTTTTCTATTTTTTCTTTGTTCTTTTGATTAAATGCCCATTTGTTTATTTTTTTTTCAAAAAATTAACTCTTAGTTTTACAGATTTTAAAAAATCGTCCATTCTTGTTTTATTTATTTATCCTCTAATCTTTATTATTTTTTCTGCTAATGTGTGGTTTAGTTTTTTTCTTCTAGCTCTTGAGGTACAAAGTTCAGTTGCTTAGTTGAGATCTTTTTTCTTTATTAATATAGGCATTTTTGGTATAAGCTTCGAGTGATGATTTTGCTGCATTTCATGGGTTTTGATATGTCATTTATTTATTTAAATTGAGATATTCTTCAGTGGCATGATCTCAGCTCACTGCAACCTCCACCTCGTGGGTTCAACAGATTCTCCTGCCTCAGCCTCCCAAGTAGCTGGGATTACAGGCACATGCCACCATGCCTGGCTAATTTTTGTATTTTAATAGAGATGGGCTTTTACCATGTTGGTCAGGCTGGTCTCGAACTCCTGACCTCAAGTGATCCACCCGCCTTGGCCTCCCAAAGTGCTGGGATTACAGGTGTGAGGGTCCCAAGCATTTCAAGTAAGGGATACTCAACCTATATTTAGGTCATTTGATGTTGGGTGCATATATATTTACAGTTATTATATGTTCCTTTAGAATTGACCATTTTATTAATATACAGTGACCTTCTTGTGTCTTGTGACTGTTTTTGACTTGAAGTCTATTTTGGTCTGATATAAGTATGACCACTCTTGGTTCTTTTTGGTTACCATTTGCATGTATATATTCGTCCATCTCTTCACTTTCATCTTATGTGTGTCCCTAAATCTATCGTAAGTCTTTTTATTCAATGTACAGTTGGATCTCAGATTTTAATCCATTCAGCCATGCTACGTCTTTTTGTTTTTGAATTTAGTTCATTTATATTTAAAATTATGATCACTATGTAAGGAATTACTCTTACAATTAGTGAATTGTTTTGTCTTTTCTGTAGTTCTCTTATTCTTTTTCTCCCTTGTCATTCTTTAGGTCTTGATAGTTTTTGTATTGATGGACTTGGATTATTTTATCTTTATATTTTGTGTATCTATTGTATTTTTATGATTTTCATAAGATTTGCATTGAACATTTCATAGTTGTAATAGTGTGTTGTATGCTGATAACAACTTATCTTAAATCACAGAAACTCTAGACTTGACTTCCCTTCTTTCCCAGTTTACGTAGTCAGTGCCAGATTTTACTTCTTTCTATACTGTATTTCCATTAAAAATTTGTGGTCACAGAGATTTTTTTCTGTTTATGTTCCTGTGTAATTTTGTCTCCTCAGGTGGAATAATTTAATATGACCTGACTTCAAATTTGTTTTTTCTTACTTCTGCCTATTCAAATCAGTTGTTGAATACTTCTATTAAAATTTTTCATTCAGGTATTTTGTTTTTCAGCTCTAGAATTTCTCTTTGGTTCTTTTTTAAAATAATAAATACAATAATTTTTATCTATATTGATAATCTCATTTTGTTTACATAACACCTTCCTATTTGTTTTAGTTATTGGTCTGTGTTTTTGCTTAGCTTGTTGAACTTATCTAAGACAGTTATTTTAAAGTCTTTGTTTAGTGGGCCCAATGCCTGTGTTGCTTCTGGGACTGCTTATAGAAATTTATTGTGTACCTTTGAATGAATTGATTTTTCCTCTTTTTTGGTTGGGCTTGCAATCTTTACTTGAAAATTGGTCATTTGAAAGAACGGCCACCTCTCCTATTCATTGCAGATTGGCTCCATGCAGGGGAAAGCTTTATTAATTAGCAGAGCATGTTCTGAGATTTGTAGTTAGCCCAGTATGAAGACTTGTGGTCTTCACAGGACTTTTCTGGATAGATGTCTTTGCTGGGCTGTGTGTCTGCTTTTATTCGTATTTTATTTTATTTTTTCTGACTTCCTTCCCTACATAGTTATTTTTAAATGTCTTATTTGCTACGTGACTCTTACTTACTATGTTCCTTCCCTGGGCCTTAGGTGTTCTGTTGTATTCCTAAGTCAGTAAGCTCTAACCTCAAACATCTACAAGTCTATAGTTTTCCTCACCTTTATGAGCCATGCTTGATGCTTCCGGTGGTTTTTACTAGACTAAGATTAAACCTGTACTCCTTTTGGCTATCTGAGCTCAATGTTAGGTCATGCAGAGATCAGTCTTTCAAGCAATCCCCAGACAGGATAAGACACTGAAAATTAGGTCTTCTTTGCTCTCTCTGGTTCACAGAGGGAATTAGAGAATGGGTTGCCACTTCCCAAACTATGGCACACCACACGGAAGAGAGTGTAGGACAAGACACATGAAATTTCCTACTGTATTGAACATGGTGGTTTTTTTCTTGATTGAGTTATCAGTTGGTCGTATAGATCTTTGACTGATTTTCAGAAATCTCAAGTTGTTTTAGCCAGCCTCTATTTATTTCCTTAATATATTAATTGGGGAATGAGGTCCTGAATCTTTCTAGTTTGCCACCTTGCTAACATCACAGCCAATTTATTCTTTAAGCAAGCCTATAACATAGGTATTAGAAATAATGCACTATTTTTTTTTTTCAGGTTAGAAACCCATGATAGAGAAAGGTTGAATACGTTTGCCCAGATCACACAGAGAGTAACCAGCAGAGAGGAGTTTTGAAACATTTTCTGTGAATTTAGAATTTTTATGGACTATGATTTACTCTGAGGTAGAGAAAAAGCCTTGATGTCCCCTTTTGTTTTCTAATTTTTTATTCTGAACTTGAATTTTGAAACGTACAGAGGAAGTAACAGGCTGATACTTACATTCAATTGTTATGTCATAGCTAAGCAGCAGAAATCAAAGTGGAGCCAGTTAACCTAAAGAATGAAACTCAAAAACAGAAAGAAATGGTGTGTCATTGGTATAAATAACACACAAAAGAAAAACCAACTTTACCTTTCAGTTGTGCAGAGCATCTGTGAGTAATGACTTTTTATTTTAGTTATTCTTTTGCTAAGTGTTTTGAAATCCACTGAGTAAGAAGGGTCACAAGAAGGATGATTTAGTGGAAATTGGAAAACAATAGTTTTAGAAAAATGTTTGATTTCAATATATATCTTATGCTCTCTGGGAACCTCTCCCTTCTTAACAATGAGACCACGTCTGGCAAGCAGTTGACAGAAGGCAAAGGTCTGCAGCAAGGGACTACAAACAAGACAATTACTGGAATTCAGAAAAGAAAAAATGGCTTTCCGCACACAGAGTACTGAATATCAAACAGCAATTTTATCTTATGCTGTAAATTAAATGCATCTGTCTATTCCACTCTAGCATGGATAAAGGCTTACGGTGGGAGGTCTATCCTCAGAGTCATCAAATAAGAATTTTTTAAAAATATTTGTTTTAAAATCGAAGTGTTGCCTGAAATGTGATAAGGCCTGTAACAATATGTATGGGGCTCCAATTATAATCTATTAATAAGCAATTAATAATAATTATCACTAATTTATAAGTCACTTTCATACATTCATGAATACCAAAAAAGCCAATTCAGTAAATTTTAATGAGTATCTAAAATGGACCTGAGTCTCATAGTTTGCTGGAGGAATACAAAGATTAGATATTTTGAGTTCAGTGAGTTTCATTAAGTAAAACCAGGAGGAAAACAAATAAATTGGAATATGACTTGCTTTATTTATACAGGACACATTTGCTGCATGTTTGCTCAGTATCTAACACTAGGATAGATGTTAGAGTTTTTAAATAAAGTTGAATAATGTATTGTCCCTGCCCTTAAAGATCTACAGAGAGACACGAAGACCAAGACATGGAAGTAAATGAATAATCACAGGGCATTGTGGTGTATGCCAGGGTAAGAGTGCATACCAAATGTGGCAGCAGAGATGAGGATCTATTTGCAGAAGGACTGAATTGCCTCCTAGAAAACTCAAACCTTATTTACCATTGTTTTGGGCACACCTCATGAACTCATCCTGTAGACAGACACATATCCCTATGTCAGCTTTATGGAAAGAGCTCAAATTAAAATAAAGCTGTGACTATTATAGGATGGATGAGGAACAAAGCCTTATTCTTTGGAATAATAATGTACATGCATAGCCTTGAGGAGGTCCACATTGTAATTTCAGCAATGGCTTGGCTATTGCTCACTCTTCCCAGCTCTATGAATATGTGTACAGGGAAACATATGACTCTGAAAACTGAGAGAGCTCTTGCACTAAAGTGTCCAATACAGTGAGAAATCACTAGAGTTTACCCCAATGGAGTGACATTTGAAAGAGACACTGTCCTTCTCAACACTTTGATCCCAAAGCACAATACTTGGCAGCACAGAACATCACAATGGGATTTCGACTGTATGTGTGGGCCAGGGAATCTGGTGAGGTTCTAGTGGACCAGTGGTAGACACCCGACATGGTCTGTGGCATTGGACAAGGCCAAAGAGGCATTGCAGAGCAGCACAGGCACCCTATATGGTGTGGCACACTCAAGAGTAACAGCAACAGCCCCGATGTGACAAGTGGAGCAAGAGATAGGACTGTCAGTGGAGCCCTGTGGAAGAGAGACAGCAATGAATAGAAGCACCATGCTCAGGGCACACCATCGAGGAAGTTTACTAGCAAACCTGTTGGTGGGCATGTGGAATAAACCAGAAATATTACCCAGGAATATTTCCGACTTTGGAGCAATCCAAGACCCAACTTGAATAAGTAAGTGCTAATGCCAGCGAGGCCTGGACTGCTTTTGTTACTGTGACCCCTCCCTCTAATCTGTACCCATCTCAGAGGGTAGAGGAAATGTAGGTAATCCATGTACACACCCAAAGTAAAGTACCTGACAAACGGTATAATGCATAGAAGTTTCTTTTTTTTCTTAAACAGCTTTATTAAGTTATAATTCACATGCCATACAGTTCACCTACTTAAACTGTGCAATGCAAAGGTTTTTAATATTTACACAGAGTATGGGACCATCATCATCATCTAATTTTAGAATGTTTTTATAACATCGAAAATAATATGCTTACTCATTAGCAGTCACGTCCCCATGCCCCTCTCTTGTCCCCCATCTCCTGATAACCTCTAATCTGTTTTCTTTCTCTACAGATTTGCTGTTCATATTTCATACAAACAGAATTACATAACATTCATTTTCTTTGGGTAGCTGGCTTCTTTCAATTCGGGTAATGTTTTCAAGGTTCATTCATGTTGTAGCATGTGTCAATACTTCATTCCTTTTTGTTGCCCAATAATATTCTATTTTATGGATATACCAGATTTTGGCTATCCAACCATTAGTTTATGAAGACTTAGGTTGCTTTCACTTTTACTATGAATAACTTCTGTGAACATCCATATGCAAGTTTTTATGTATACATTTTCATTTCTCTTCATTTCTAGTCCTACGATACATACCTAGGACTAGAATTATTGAGTCATGTACTAATTCAATATCTAACATTTTGAAGAACTGCCAAAGGATTTTCTAAAATGACGATATCATTTTACATTTCCAGAAGCTATGTATGAGAGTTTCACATCCTCATCAATACTTGCTAATATCTGTCTTTTATTATAATCACTCTAGTATGAGTGAAGTGGTATGTCATTGTGATTTTCAGTTATTCTCTAATGACAAATGATGTTGAGCATCCTTTATGTGCTTATGGGACATTTGTATATCTTCTTTAGAAAAATTCCCATTTTTTACTTGGATTATTTATCATTTGTTATTGAGTCCTAAGATATATAGTCTGGATATGACTCTCTTTTCATATAGATAATCTGCAAATATTTTCTGACATTCTGTGGGTATCCTTTACACATACTTGATTGTATTGGTTGAAGCAGCAAACATTTTGATGTTGATGTAATCCAATTTGTCTATTTTTTTCTTCTGCTGTTTTGGATTATTTTTAGTCACATCTTTAAAAATGCTAACCCAATATCTTGAGGATGTACTTCCATATTTTCTTTAGACTATTTTATATTTTGAGCTTTTACTTTCTGGCTTATCATGTATTTTGAGTTAATATTTGTGCATCATGTGAGGAACGGGTCTAACTTAATTCCTTTTTTATGTGGATATTGAGTTGTCCCAGTATCATTTGATGAAAAGATTATTTATACCCACATTGAATAGTCTTGGCACTTGGTGGAAAATCAGTCAACCACAGATTGTATGAATTTATTCCTGGATTTTTATTTCTATTCCATTGATCTATAGATCTATCCTTATACCAGCACTATACTGTTTTGATTACTGTAGCTTTGTAGAAAGTTTCAAAATCAAAAAAGTGTGAGGCCCCCACCTTTGTTCTTCCTTTTCTGGATTGTTTTAGCTATTTTTCATCCCTTGTATTTCCAGATGAATTTTAGGATCAGCTTGTCAATTTCTGCAAAAAAAAGAAACTGGAATTTTGATAAGGAATATTTTGAGTCTGTATATTAATTTAGGTATCATTGCCATCCTAATAATTGGGAGGGAACCTCAGTACTCTTGGCCAAAGCAATCTAAAATAATAGATACCTTTCAGGACAGAGCTGGGGTGGGGTGAGGGAAGCTGGTGACTAGCTCTTCTTGGGTTCAGTTTGTAGCTCTGTTTTATTTTGATTTATTTTATTAGACATGAGGTCTTGCCCTGTCACCCAGACTAGAGTGCAGTTACTCACTGCAGCCTCAAACTCCTGGGCTGAAGTGATTCTCCTGCCTCAGACTCCACAGTAGCTGGGACGACAGTCAATTGCCACTGTAGCTCTAGACCAGCAACTGGTAAGAGTGGGAACCTGGAGTCTTCAGCTACACCCACCCAGAATAGAACTTCATTACACTGACCTGGGAGGAAATTTATTACACAGACTCACCATTCTTAAAAAGATTTAGTAGATTTTCTTGAATATTTGTGTTTCCATTTTCTGTACGCCCTTACAAAAATTTCCAGAGACTAAGTGTTGCTTTTGTTTTGGTTTGTTATTTTTAAATAATTTTATGTAGTGGAGTGAATATTTCACTTAAAAAAAAAAAGCATCCGTCTGGCTCCTTACACACTGCCCCTACCTGTAGTTTTTTAAGTTCCTCTTCCTTTCCTGACTTCTGCAATGAAAAGTCATCATGGTTCTGATCTATTGCTATAAACTTACAAATAAAAGATGGGCTCCTCCATGAAGAGTTGTGCTTCCTATGTGCACATTATTGTTGTTGTTGTTGCTGTTGTTGTTGAGATAGGGTCTTGAGTTCCACTCTGTCACCTAGGCTGCAGTACAGTGGCACGATCATGGCTCAATGCAGCCTGCAACTCCTGGGCTCAAGTGAGCCTCCCACATTGGTCTCCCAGAGTGCTAGGATTGCAGGAGTGGACCCCAACACCCAGCTGTATGTGCTCATTCTCAAACTATTTTTATTGTATTTAATCACCTAATATTGCAGTAATGTTCTAAGAACCTCAACTCCAGGTGTATGCTGTTTTCTTCTTTGCAACACCAGGGGCCAGCCTAGGCTTGACACACAGTAAGTATTTATTGAATAAACAAATGAATCCATGCATGCATGAATAAGGTGAGCAAATTGAGACTGAGAAGAAATTGAGCTTTTATTTCTATACCTGGCAATACAAAAACAGAGAATAATGCAGTACAGCATATTATTTATTTAAATACTTTCATTACCTCCTTTTCCATTAAACAGAAATATAAATACCAAATCACAAATGCAATTCCTGAATGTAATTCCTTCTCCCAGGGTAACCTGACGTTATTCCAGGTTGCTGACTAAAGGCTATTTAATGGTAAAGTGTTTTGTAATATGGGGATTAAGCCAGAGAGTGTTTTCAATAAAGGGACAATTTGCTGGGAAAAGAAAATTAGAATCAGCAAATTTTTAACCTGACAAATTAGAAAATATTATCACTATTTTTCATCCAGTATACTTAATAATTGCCAGGTACTTGTTCTGATGTGCATTAGAGTCTATTAAATCATCTCTGTGCTAACATTGTCTGTATTCCTATTATTGCACTTTCCACACAGGACTGTAATTACTACACTTATTTAGGCATTTATTTCCATCATTAACTGGGGTTCTTTGAGAGTCATCACAAAGTATTGAGTATCTGTATGCCCCAGATGCATAGCACATAATCAGTGCTCAATAAATGTTTGTTCAATACATCATTTCATGTTTCATCCTGTTATAATGACGTGCTTTCATGTCAGCTCCCTCAAGCTTCTCAAAGATAGTCTTTTATCTTCTTGACAGTATTCGAAGATTGAATAATTGGATTAACAAGTAAATAAATAAATGAGGGAATTAGTGACTGAATAAATTTCCTAAAAACTGTTTTTTTGTTTTGTTTTGTTTTGTTCTGTTTGTTTTTTGATACAGAGTTTCACTCTTGTTGCCCAGGGAAGAGTGCAATGGCACGATCTCGGCTTACTGCAACATCTGCCTCCCAGGTTCAAGCGATTCTCCTGCCACAGCCTCCTGAGTAGCTGAGTTGACAGGTGCATGGCACCACACCCAGATAATTTTTGTATTTTCAGTAGAAACAGGATTTCACCATGTTGGCCAGGCTAGTCTTGAACTCCTGACTGCAGATGATCCACCCACCTCAGCCTCCCAAAATGCTAGGATTACAGGTGCAAGCCACCATGTCTGGCCCCTAGAAACTTCTTTATATTTCACAGCCTTGGGTGGAAAAATGGATATGGATGTATGTATTAACACATGTATCCATATCTCAATAACTATGAACTACTACCTACTTAACTATGTAGTCTAATTTCTCATGGAGCTTCCATCTCAAATATTCTCAAGGGTACTCTCCAAGTTCATGAATAGTTGTAGCATTTGGTTTACTTGATAATATTCCTTGATAAAATTTATTTGAGGGTTTTCAAGCCTTTTCTTACAATAAGGCCTTTGTCAGATCCCACAGATCCTTCAGATATAGTTGTGTATATCCGCAGAGGACAATCGACTATATATTTGTTTATTTGTTTGGCATCCAAACCATTAAACAGAAAATTATGAGGAAATACAGAACCACATCCTTGGTGAAAGTCAGGCATCCTCCACCATCATAAGGCTCTAGGAGCCAAGCCATCTCTCTTCTTAGCAATACCATCAAAGATAAAGGACAGATAGCAGCATAGGCTTTACCAACCGAACACTCCTCCATGAGATGTTGAATAGGAGTTAAGTGAGACACAGGCTGGTTAGAACTCATGGTGTATGAAGTGTGCAGGGGGAGGGGTGCTCACTTAGTGGTGGCTGCATACTGCCCAGACAACTTCTAGTAACAACTGGATGTTGTGTAATGTTCCTGAGCATCCAGGTCTTCTGTGATTTCTGCTAGCTAACCAAATGCAGCTTCCTGACTACCATCAGTATTTGAGTTACAATGGCTTTTTAATACATTTATGGTTTGCTTAACTCAATTAAAGTCAGTTTCTCTTGCTTGGAGCACAAAACCTCGATTGAGACAATATTTAAACTGAAAAGGTTGAAAAGGTTTAAACATTTTACTTTCCAAGAAGTTACTCAGCCCCACTATAAATCAGAAGATACAAATAAATGTTCAGAAAAGAGTATCATTTACCTCCTCTCAATAGAATATCTGAGTTCTGTTTCACAGATGAAATACAGAATAGGTAGCTTCGTCATGTCATCCCTTAAATCTCTTAATGGAGACCAGCATCTGTAAATCTATGTTCATAAAGCACTACTTTGGAGAGAGGTTAGTGAGTACTCTGGAGAAAGGGGATTCATAGTCATATAACATTGTGGTATACTGGATGCAAAATCCTACTCTTGGAGATTCACTACACACATTAGCTTAAGACTCCTCAGAGTTTTAAATGCTCCTATATATCCTTCCGTGACTCACTGTTTTGGGATTAATTTAGATAATAAATTTTAACATAAACTAATTAACATAATATGGAATAACAGCCTACTGAAACCAATTTGAATAATCTTAATAGAGATTGTTAGTGTTCTTCATGATTTACCTTGGAGGGAACAGAGGCACTTGCCAAAGAACCTGACATGCTTTCATCACGCTTCTCAACCCAGTGTGGCAAAATTCCTTGTGCGTCCTGCCATCTGCCTCCCCTTCTGAGTGGCTTCAGAAGCGAGAAAGTGTAAGAAAGGACTAATTTCAAAACAAGGAAACAAAGAAGAAATACTTACTGGGTAAATATGAAGGACCTAATACTCATAAAAAACAAATGACTTGTCCTCTTGAAAGTAGAATAAGCTCCCTAATTGGCTTATAGGTATTAACTGGAGGAGAAATGTAGTTTCTAATTGGATGCTAGGGGAGGAGAATAAGGGACATTCGTTACTGCTTATTTCAATATTACTCATAATAGGAAACAACTAGACCACATTTATTGGTCTAGTGAAATAGAGAAAGAGGGTCATGAAGATATTAGTGTAAATGAAATCTGTAAGAACATAACGTATGAAAAACATCTAGCCGGGTGCGGTGGTTCACACTTGTAATCCCAGCACTTTGGGAGGCTGAGGCGGGCGATCACAAGGTCAGGAGATCAAGGACGTCCTGGCTAACATGGTGAAATGCCACCTCTACTAAAAATATAAAAAATTAGCCGGGTATGGTGTTGTGGACCTGTAGTCCCAGCTATTCGGGAGGCTGGGGCAGGAGAATCGCTTGAACCCAGGAGGCTGAGGTTGCAGTGAGCTGAGATTGTGCCACTGCACTCCAGACTGGGTCACAGAGTGGGACTCCATCTCACAAAAAAAAAGAAAAAGAAAAAAAATCTAGATACAATAGCTTTCTAAATATAGAAATAAAAGCGAAAAATGAACAAAGGTAAACCATGTAGATTACATAGTGAAATAATATATATATGTGTGTGTATTTTGTGTGTGTCTAGGTTTATTATGTATACATATATTCATATACAGACTGTAACATAATACTTGAAAAATCTGAAAGCAAGCATATTAATCACACTAATAAATGTAAATGGGTCAAACACACCAATTGAAAATAACATTTTCAGATTTGCTTAGAAAGTAAAATCAAACACTGTGCAGGAAATACACATAAAGGAAAGAGAGAATGGTTAAAAAAGAAAAAGATATATGAGGCATAGAAAACAAAAGGAAAGTAGTTTCTCAGTTATAATCTGTGACAAAGAAGATTGAGACTAAGAGAGTTATCAGAGACAGGACCTTTTGGAATGTTAAAGTATCATAATAAAATATTAGGTATTTATTTATTCAAAGATACAGAAATAATTTTCATAATGCAGAAGTTACAGAAGATGTAAAAATAAATATATAAAATATATTAATAGACTTTAATAAACTTCCCTTAATCAAATTCAGGGCATTCAGTAACAGCATATAAAATCACTAAAGATAAGATATAGGAACAGGAATAAAAACTAATCTTTTAGACATACATCAAAATCTGTACCCCAAATTATAAAGAATATACCTTATTTCAAATACACAAGAAATATTTATGAAAATTGATGGTAACACTAAAGAGTACTGCTATAAATTCCAAAGAATAAAAGTAACACAGATAGAATTATCTGATTACTAAAATGTAGTAAACCAGAAAATATTACTCTTGACTGACCACAGGAAAATGTACTAGAATATTCTATTTTTTAAAGGATAATAAATCTGGAAATAATATACTATTAGACATCTTTAAATAAAAAGTGAAACAGACTGAATATTCATAATGTTTAAAGTTTTGAAAATGAAAACACAGTAAGAAATCTATGTCATAGTAACATAGCTATCTCTAGCTCCAGTGTTTTAGCATTCTATGGCTATATCAATAGGAATGAAAATAAGTGTATGAAACCCTAAAAATTCAGACAATAATGAAAGAGTACAGCATATGAGATAAGAAAGGAAATTATAAATATGTAAATACATATTAATTTGAGAGATTAAAAAACAGAATCCATAAATAAATGTAAACAAAGTTCTTTAAATATGTGTGAAAATCACTAGCTACACAATCAAGTAAAAAGAAAGTACCAATAAAATTATAAAAGACAAAATACAAATCCAGAAAATTTTTTCAAATACATTTGAAAAAGTAGATGAAATGGAGAAATGTGTAGAAAAGAAATCTTAAAAAATTTACCCCAGTAAAGACAGAAAATTAAAAAGCCAAATTAACATGTAGTTAATTAAAAAAATAGTTTAAAAACATCCTATATATTATATATGTGTGTGTGTGTCAGATCCTATGTTTTTGGAGAGGAATTTTGACCAAACATGAACTAATAAAATCACAATTATTTACCACTGTTATCTCTCACAGTACTGATGGTTGCCTGGGCTTAGCTCAGTGGTTCTTGCCCAAGGGCTCTCATAGGGTTGCAGTTATAAAAATAACTGGACCTTGAGTAACTAAACAGATCTCTTACTCACAATGTTTGATATCTGGGCTTAGAAGACTCAAATGGCTGAGAGCTGAATAACTGGTCATCTCAGCCATCTTTATGTGGTCTCTCTACATGATGTCTCTAGCACAGTGGTTGCAGGATAGCTGGACTTCTTAGATGACAGTTCTGGGCATCAAAAACACATGTTCCAAGAAAAATAGGTGGAAGTGGCATCACCTTTTATGAACTAGTCTCAGAAATCACACTGTCCATTCCTGCCACATTCAATTTATTGGAAACAGGTTTGTAAACCAGCTCATATTCACAGAACAAGGGTGTGACTCCAACTTTTTTTTTCGTGCAAAAAGACACTTTACAGGCATGTTTTAAAACTATCATCCACCATTTTAACAAAGTTAACACAGATTAATGAATGAAAAAGCAAAATAATATATTATTTGGAGATTAAAAAATAGCTAAGAAGAGATTCACAGAAAAAGTTGTTACCTGTCTGGGAGGGAAGAGAAACTAATCATAGGATAATTCAGACAGAGTGATCTTTTTCTGCTTTGTGAGCTGGATGGTGGGTATTTTCCTAAGACATCTGCAACAATATCTCCCAACCAACAAGCTCTTACTTTTTCACTCCTCATATTAAAAAGTGAGTTATGGATCCCCTACACTTAAAACTTGGTAGACCTGGGACTGCTTCAGCCAATAGCATTTTTTTGAAACCTCCAAGATGAGGTCAGAAAATGAACTGCAGCTTCTCCCCTGTTCGCTAGAGAGCTTTTGGGACCTCTGAGCTGCTGTGTGCAAAAAGTGTGATGACCTAGTGGCTGCTGAGAGGTCTGGAAGCCAAACCCAGTGTAGGTGTTCCACTCAGCAGTTACAGTCTTTGAGTCCTCCCAGCCCAGGCACCAGTCTTTAAAATGACTGATGATTCTGCTGAATTCAGACCAAAGCTATGTTACTCCCAAGCTTTGAATCCTCCTAGAGGAAGCTCCAGACATTGGCACATTTGGACCTGATATAATGGCTATCCCCATTATATCAGGTCCAAATTCCTGCTCATAGAGTCATCAGCATAATGTGATTGTTTCTTGATGCTAGGTATTAGGGTAGTTTGTTATGCAGCAATAAAATTTATGCAGCCACATGGATGTTGTTATTATTAATGCTATGTGTTATATAAACTCTTGTTTCTATATTTAATAGAAATAAACATTTACAAAGAAAGAAGGGGCAAGTTTCACATCAGTGGATAGTGTTGAAAATATAAAAGAAAAATATCACCTAAATGTGTTGGTGCTGGTACATAGTGTTGGACTGAGCAGAGATTACAGTTAACCCTTGAACAACATGGGCTTGAATTGTACAGGTCCACTTAAACATACATTTTTTTTTCAATAAATATGTTGGAATTTTTTTGAGATTTGCAACAACTTGGAAAAAAAAAAAAACTCTTAGACAAACCACATAGCCTAGAAGTACCGAAAAATTAAGAAAACATTAACTATGTCATAAATGCTTACAATATAAATAGATACCAGTCTTAGATGTGTCAACTGACTGTTGATGTTATTGGTAAGGCTTCTGGTCAATAGTAGGCTATAAATAGTTATATTTTTGGGGAGTCAAAAGTTATTGTGGATTTTGGACCTCATGGAGAGTTGGCATCCCTTATTCCCTTGTTGTTAAGGGTCAACTATAATTTAGTACAGGAAGAACTCCTTTTGTTTCATTTTGACTGCTTTTGGGTCACCTGGTTTGGGATATTGTTTTATGTTAGTAAACATTTTATCTTACAATTTAATCTTCTTTTTGTTAACATTTAATTTGGTTGTTGAATTAATTGCCCAAGAGCTCTCATAAGGTTGCAGTTATAAAAATGACTGGATCTTGAGTAACTCAATGACTGTCTTACATGTCTGATATCTGGGCTTAAAAGACTCAAATGGCTGAGAGCTGAATAGCTGGTCATCTCAGCTATCTTTATGTGGTCTCTCTTCATGATGTCTCTAGCACAGTGGTTGCAGGATACCTGGACTTCTTAGATGACACTTCTGGGCATCAAAAACACAGTTAAACAACCGTCAAGTGACTTACTATGTAGCATAGGTTACATGCATTTCATGGCAGCCTGGAGCAGACCCTTGTGGGTGGTTAGCAGTCAGCCGTTCAAAGAATCACTCCCCACCAATGTGGAGAAAGTGTTTGAGAACTCCAACTTAAGAGAGAAGATACATCACGTATGTGATATTTACATAGAATAGCCCTGAAAGATTGCTCGTAGATAGGTAGCTGACTTTCAGAACAGTTAAAATTGAAGTATGTGACATACTAATAAGATACAACTGAGAGAAGGAAACAAAGTCTATTCAAATCTGCTGCCTCTATTTTTCTTTAGATAGGTTGAATCTCCAAATCACAGGTCAAACTGATTTTCACATGAGTGACAGTGGCTCCTGTTCCACAATAGGTATAAGCAGAGATGTATTTATTTAAAAAAAATAATAATAAGAATTCTGCTGAGTCATGCCTGCTGGCATAGGTAGATACAAACATTAAAAATAATGATTAATAATAATGACAATAGCTAGCATCTTAACAGTGATATTACAGAGACTGTTTTAAGCACAGAGCATAGAAGTCATGGATCTGGGATTCAAATTTAGAAATTTTGGCTTCAGAGTCTGCCTTTCACTACAACAGTTCACCTCTTACAATAGACTTAAATATGCAAATACTAGAGAGGATAAAGCATATAGACGGCGGAGCAAGATGGCCCAATAGGAACAGCGCCACTCTCCATCTTCCAGCGCGAGCGACACAGAAGACCGGTGATTTCTGCATTTTCAACTGAGGTACTGGGGTCATCTCACTCGGGAGTGCCAGACAATCCGTGCGGGTCAGCTGCTGCAGCCCGACCAGCGAGAGCTGAAGCAGGGCGAGGCATCGCCTCACCTGGGAAGCGCGAGGAGGAAGGGAGTCCCTTTTCCTAGCCAGGGGAACTGAGACACACAACACCTGGAAAATAGGGTAACTCCCACCCCAATACTGCGCTATAACACCGGCACACCGGAGAATATATCCCACACCTGGCCGGGAGGGTCCCACGCCCACGGAGCCTCCCTCCTTGCTAACACAGCAGTCTGCCGCAATCTAACCACAAGGCAGCAGCGAGGCTGGGCGGGGGGGCGCCCGCCATCGCTGAGGCTTAAGTAGGTAAATAAAGCCGCTGGGAAGCTCGAACTGGGTGGAGCTCACAGCAGCTCAAGGAAACCTGCCTGTCTCTGTAGACTGCGCCTCTGGGGACAGGGCTCACCTAAAGGTGCAGAAGCCTGTGCAAACGCGAACGACTCTGTCTGACAGCTTTGAAGAGAGCAGTGGATCTCCCAACACGGAGGGTGAGATCTGAGAAGGGGCAGTCTGCCTGCTCAAGTGGGTTCCTGACCCCTGAGTAGCCTAACTGGGAGACATCTCCCACTAGGGGCAGTCTGACACCCCACACCTCACAGGGTGGAGTACACCCCTGAGAGGAAGCTTCCAAAGCAAGAATCAGACAGGTGCACTCGCTGTTCAGCAATATTCTGTCTTCTGCAACCTCTGCTGCTGATACCCAGGCAAACAGGGTCTGGAGTGGACCTCAAGCAATTTCCAACAGACCTATAGCTGAGGGTCCTGACTGTCAGAAGGAAAACTATCAAACAGGAAGGTCACCTATACCAAAACCCCATCAGTACATCACCATCATCAAAGACCAGAGACAGATAAAACCAAAAAGATGGGGAAAAAGCAGGGCAGAAAAGCTGGAAATTCAAAAAATAAGAGCGCATCTCCTCCTGCAAAGGAGCACAGCCCATCGCCAGCAATGGATCAAAGCTGGTCAGAGAATGATTTTGAGGAGATGAGAGAAGAAGGCTTCAGTCCATCAAACCTCTCAGAGCTAAAGGAGGAATTACGTACCCAGCGCAAAGAAACTAAAAATCTTGAAAAAAGAGTGGAAGAATTGACAGCTAGACTAATTAATGCAGAGAAGGTCATAAACGAAATGACAGAGATGAAAACCATGACACAAGAAATACGTGACAAATGCACAAGCTTCAGTAACCGACTCGATCAACTGGAAAAAAGAGTATCAGCGATGGAGGATCAAATGAATGAAATGAAGCGAGAAGAGAAACCAAAAGAAAAAAGAAGAAAAAGAAATGAACAAAGCCTGCAAGAAGTATGGGATTATGTCAAAAGACCAAATCTACGTCTGATTGGGGTGCCTGAAAGTGAGGGGGAAAATGGAACCAAATTGGAAAACACTCTACAGGATATCATCCAGGAGAACTTCCCCAACCTAGTAGGGCAGGCCAACATTCAAATTCAGGAAATACAGAGAACGCCACAAAGATACTCCTCCAGAAGAGCAACTCCAAGACACATAATTGCCAGATTCACCAAAGTTGAAATGAAGGAAAAAATCTTAAGGGCAGCCAGAGAGAAAGGTCGGGTTACCCACAAAGGGAAGCCCATCAGACTGACAGCAGATCTCTCGGCAGAAACTCTACAAGCCAGAAGAGAGTGGGGGCCAATATTCAACGTTCTTAAAGAAAAGAATTTTAAACCCAGAATTTCATATCCAGCCAAACTAAGTTTCATCAGTGAAGGAGAAATAAAATTCTTTACAGATAAGCAAATGCTTAGAGATTTTGTCACCACCAGGCCTGCCTTACAAGAGACCCTGAAGGAAGCCCTAAACATGGAAAGGAACAACAGGTACCAGCCATTGCAAAAACATGCCAAAATGTAAAGACCATCGAGGCTAGGAAGAAACTGCATCAACTAATGAGCAAAATAACCAGTTAATATCACAATGGCAGGATCAAGTTCACACATAACAATATTAACCTTAAATGTAAATGGACTAAATGCTCCAATTAAAAGACACAGACTGGCAAAGTGGATAAAGAGTCAAGACCCATCAGTCTGCTGTCTTCAGGAGACCCATCTCACATGCAGAGACATACATAGGCTCAAAATAAAGGGATGGAGGAAGATCTACCAAGCAAATGGAGAACAAAAAAAAGCAGGGGTTGCAATCCTAGTCTCTGATAAAACAGACTTTAAACCATCAAAGATCAAAAGAGACAAAGAAGGCCATTACATAATGGTAAAGGGATCAATTCAACAGGAAGAGCTAACTATCCTAAATATATATGCACCCAATACAGGAGCACCCAGATCCATAAAGCAAGTCCTTAGAGACTTACAAAGAGACTTAGACTCCCATACAATAATAATGGGAGACTTCAACACTCCACTGTCAACATTAGACAGATCATCGAGACAGAAAGTTAACAAGGATATCCAGGAATTGAACTCATCTCTGCACCAAGCGGACCTAATAGACATCTATAGAACTCTCCACCCCAAGTCAACAGAATATACATTCTTCTCAGCACCACATCGCACTTATTCCAAAATTGACCACATAATTGGAAGTAAAGCACTCCTCAGCAAATGTAAAAGAACAGAAATTATAACAAACTGTCTCTCTGACCACAGTGCAATCAAACTAGAACTCAGGACTAAGAAATTCAATCAAAACCGCTCAACTACATGGAAACTGAACAACCTGCTCCTGAATGACTACTGGGTACATAACGAAATGAAAGCAGAAATAAAGATGTTCTTTGAAACCAATGAGAACAAAGATACAACATACCAGAATCTCTGGGACACATTTAAAGCAGTGTGCAGAGGGAAATTTATAGCACTAAGTGCCCACAAGAGAAAGCAGGAAAGATCTAAAATTGACACTCTAACATCACAATTAAACGAACTAGAGAGGCAAGAGCAAACACATTCAAAAGCTAGCAGAAGGCAAGAAATAACTAAAATCAGAGCAGAACTGAAGGAGATAGAGACACATAAAACCCTCCAAAAAATCAATGAATCCAGGAGTTGGTTTTTTGAAAAGATCAACAAAATTGACAGACCGCTAGCAAGATTAATAAAGAAGAAAAGAGAGAGGAATCAAATAGACGCAATAAAAAATGATAAAGGGGATATCACCACCGACCCCACAGAAATACAAACTACCATCAGAGAATACTATAAACACCTCTACGCAAATCAACTAGAAAATCTAGAAGAAATGGATAATTTCCTGGACACGTACACTCTCCCAAGACTAAACCAGGAAGAAGTTGAGTCCCTGAATAGACCAATAGCAGGCTCTGAAATTGAGGCAACAATTAATAGCCTACCCACCAAAAAAAGCCCAGGACCAGATGGATTCACAGCTGAATTCTACCAGAGGTACAAGGAGGAGCTGATACCATTCCTTCTGAAACTATTCCAATCAATAGAAAAAGAGAGAATCCTCCCTAACTCATTTTATGAGGCCAACATCATCCTGATACCAAAGCCTGGCAGAGACACAACAAAAAAAGAGAATTTTAGACCAATCTCCCTGATGAACATCGATGCAAAAATCCTCAATAAAATACTGGCAAACCGGATGCAGCAGCACATCAAAAAGCTTATCCACCATGATCAAGTGGGCTTCATCCCTGGGATGCAAGGCTGGTTCAACATTCGCAAATCAATCAACGTAATCCAGCATATCAACAGAACCAAAGACAAGAACCACATGATTATCTCAATAGATGCAGAAAAGGCTTTTGACAAAATTCAACAGCCCTTCATGCTCAAAACGCTCAACAAATTCGGTATTGATGGAACGTACCTCAAAAT
>NC_045444.1:7785495-7842108 GCF_002776525.5 Piliocolobus tephrosceles | reverse complement strand
CTACTACAAAGACACATGCACACGTATGTTTATTGCGGCACTATTCACAATAGCAAAGACTTGGAATCAACCCAAATGTCCATCAGTGACAGACTGGATTAAGAAAATGTGGCACATATACACCATGGAATACTATGCAGCCATAAAAAAGGATGAGTTTGCATCCTTTGTAGGGACATGGATGCAGCTGGAAACCATCATTCTTAGCAAACTATCACAAGAAGAGAAAACCAAACACCGCATGTTCTCACTCATAGGTGGGAACTGAACAATGAGCTCACTTGGACTCGGGAAGGGGAACATCACACAATGGGGCCTGTCATGGGGAGGGGGGAGGGGGGAGGGATTGCACTGGGGAGTTATACCTGATATAAATGATGAATTGATGGGTGCTGACGAGTTGATGGGTGCAGCACACCAACGTGGCACATGTATACATATGTAACAAACCTGCACGTTATGCACATGTACCCTAGAACTTAAATTAAAAAAAAAAAAAAGCATATAGAGATATAGCAATAGACAAACAGAACTATAAAGACACAGAGACAAAAAAATTATGTAGATATTATGTAGACATTATGTAAACATTATGTACGTATGATCACAATGTACTACATGTGCAGAGATCCACTGACTTAAACCCCTGAATTGTAGCTTGAAAAAAACCATCTTCACCACTTGTCACCCAAAAGTATCAGCACAGACAAGGGAGAAGGTCAAACAAACATCACTGTTTAATTTTTTTTTTCCAAATTCTCATTGGAAACTTCTAGCACGATAAATGCTCTTGATCAACGTCAGGACACTTTCTCACTAGTGTAGAAGTAAAGAAGGAGCCTTGAGCCAGGAGAGACCTACACATATTTTAACAATGAAAGAAGCGTGTGATGTGTGCAGCTGACATCCTAGAGAGAGTGAGTTAGCAAGGGGCTCTCCCCATGCGCCTTCCTGGGCTACACATGCAAGATGTAGCCAGCATTGAGAATCCTGAAGTACAGCAGCTGTTCTAGGAATGACTGCTTTTATCTGTTTTCTCTTCTGCCCCTAGAAGACCTGGGAGTTTAAACAACAGGAGATGTGAACTTAATACTTGGATAAGTTTTCCAAATGCTTGATGTCTCAGTCTCTGTGATGGTAATATAACAATATAAAAACTCACAATAGTAACGATAATAATAATAGTTGCCCTGAAGTCTTGTCATGATGATTAGAGACAGTATAAATGGAGTAGTAATTTTAAATTACAGTAGTTATTCTAAAGTTAATAAGCTTCTTTTCCAACTTCAGCATATGAAGGAAATTCAAGGGGAATGAAATGTGTCCAGTTTCTAATGCCTTGACTGGCGAAGGTCCAACAACATTTCAGCCCAGTTTTACTCGCTACAATTCATTTGCACTTAAGTGCATCTGGCCTATAATCAGTTCATGAGAACTTTAAAAGCATAATTACATTTTAGCAGGAGATAACCATTTAGGTCAAAGAAAGCTCTCTCTGGGTGATAATTTGGAGACTGTTTAGGTCAGTTTCGGGAGTACCCTTAGGGGAGGGGTAATCTTTAAACATGGACTTGACAGCCAAGGGAAAGGAAGTCTGGTCAGACTATTCCTTGGCTGATGGGGAACTCATTCTTGATGCCAAGGAATTAACTTGAAGTTTCTGGAGATTCTTCCCATCCTGGATTCATCCCAGGATAAATTGAATTGCTACAGGATTGGTCATCATTTAAAAACTTCACAACTCAAATAGGAAAATTCACAATGGTGAAAATTCAAGAACTATGAAAGGCTGTGGAAGAGATATGTTGAAGAAGGAAATGATCCTGATTTTCTTCAAACATAATCTGAGAAAAGGAGCCTTCATTGAGCCCCATCGTTCATGGAGCATTGCACTATCATGAGTATTGTGCATGAAAAATCATACTCAATTCTCACAACACAGCTAAGGAAAGTACTGGTATTTTATATGGCTTTTATCACCATATACTCACTATCAAAATTATGAAAAATGAAAAAAGTTTTCATATAAAAATTTTAAAAAACAATTTCTTCACAAAGGTAATAGCTATTATTTTTGTGTGTTTACTTGTAACATTTCTCAGTATATGCATGATGTATTTTATACAGTTTACATTATATTACCCTTAAATAATTAATCTTGTTATTTTCACTTACTGTGTGCAGTTTAATGTTTGTGTAATGTTTTGTCATGAGTATTTTTGTATTTATGAATGTATACATTAATATAGAAAATTTACATGAATAATACAAAGCAGACATTAAAAATAACCTTTCTGCAGGACAAATTAGTTATAAGTATACTGAATTGGGAGAATCAATTTGGAAATATAAATTAACACTGAAGCACTATTTAGTTGCCATAATAAAATTTATTTGCACAGAACAGGTTTATTTATAACTGTCATAAAGCTGAATTTCTGAAACTCTCAGAAAAGTATTGATGGCTTTAATGCCTTAAATGCCTTATATATTTAAAATTGATATGTAAATGAACATGTCAGAGGGGAAAACAACTTCTAAGTAACTGATTCTACCCCTCCTTATTTCCATTTCTAATCTTACATTTAGGTAAGAAATATCTATTATTCAGAACTAATCAGCAGGACAAAGTATAATTTTAACTGGCTATGGCAAGATGCTCAAGAGAGTGGAGCTCAGATAACGTTTTCTTTGTACATGCGCAGTTAATAGCAGCTTTGGAGCAATAATTACACATGTGGAATAAACAGTGTATAGACTGATGTCTTTAGCCTACCTCATAGGTCTTCTCTGTTGTCTGCAAAGCATCAATAAATAATATCTCAATATGGAATCTGTCTTAAAGTTCAGAACAATTTTACCTTACAGACACTGGGAAAAAGTTTATAAATAAAAATTTCAAAATAGTTTTATAAATATAAAATCTGAGGGAAGCTTTTATATATCAATTTATACATAACTCTGTTCATCATCATCTCTCTCGATACTGACATGGACATAGATGTAGGTATACGTGTAGATCTCCACTGCTTCTGAAGCTCTCCAGCAGAAGCAGTAATCTTGGGAATAACCTAGTAACTGTTGCAATAATGTTCTTCCTGGGTGCTTAACACCTTGATTTGTAGTTACTGCTTGGTCCAGTCAATGGCAGACTTGGTTTCCTACATTCCTTCTCTCTCAGCTTTGGCTCTGAGTGGGAAGGCAGGCATGGGGCTAGAGAGCGCATGGCTGCTAAATGAGCTACTGAAATGTATTTAACTCTTCCCCTATAGTTAGATATTCAGCTATTCCTACATGTTTACATTACAAACAATGCAGTGGTTACCATATTTATGCCTAAATCCTTATCAACATGTCTTGTTATGTCCTATAATAGATAGTTTTAAGTACACTTTTTCATGTTATATATACTAAATATATTTATACCTAAATCATTTTCTAGAAAATATATTTTAATTTACACCATCACCACTGGTGTATTAATGTGTGTACTTCCCCACATTTTAGGGGAACTCCTTAGGGTACTTTTTGAATTACAATGACTTAAAGACCCAAAAGGAGACAAGACTTAATGGTGGTCTTTCAAATACATTGTAATTTGTGGAAGAGACAAATTACCTGCTACAAAGAACACCCCTGGGATCAGCCTTCTAATGAAATCAAACTCACATTTTCTGACACTACACTGTCGTAGGTGTTTCGGACGCATTATTTTATGTAATCCTGACAACAACTCCAGGAGGCTATTGCTTTTTTTTTATTGTTGAATCTTTGGAAACTGTCTCAGAGAGGTTAATAACTTGCCATTGATAAAACAGCTTCAGTGATATTGAGCTTCACACTGACACAGGCCAGACAGCTAAATGAAAGTAAGCAGACCACACTGCTTCTCAAATCCCACCATATAAAGGGCCAATAATTCAAATAAATCATACCGCTACTGAATATTCCCTTCTCTGTGGTCTTTCATCTTCTGTTTAATTAAAATGTGGGTAACAAATCCCATTTCACCATATTCATTATTCATGCAAAATCACAAGTCACATGCAAGTGACAGTACAATATTGAGAATTTCTATAAAACCCATTTATCACCACTTCTTTGCATTTACTATTGCTTAGTAAACAACAGATACCATCTCTTGGCATGAGGCAGGCACACACACACAAAGAAAAGAATTCTGCAACATTTAATTAATGGCAAGACCTAACTATTATTTATGTGAGCTCATTACAATTTGCTGTTTGTTACAATCCATCCATAATTTTGAAATAATGGTAAATGATATTATTGTAACCAAACATTAAATTTGGTTAAAAGAGAACACTCACATATGGAAGTAGATGGAACTATCTGCCCTTAAAAATGTGTAAATATGTATCAGCTATTGAAACAACCACTTATGTTAAATGGGATCACTTCTTCCCTTTGGTTTCAAATCTGGGGTGACTTGGAGAGGAAGGAAATTTCTATTATATGTATTTACTTCACATAGAAAAGGTGCAATGGCTAAATGAAGTCAATTACAAGTTGGAAGCAGCTTCGTAGATGAGAAATGGTATATACCAATTAATCGTTACTGAAGATTACGATGTTGTAAAACATTGCTGGAGTTTATCAGAAACGTGAATAGTGCCTGTCTCAACCTAGTGCTATTGGTCTCTATGCACGTGAACTTCAAAGAGACCTCCTTTTAAAAAAAAAGAAAAAAAAAGCTTTATTGTGATGTAATTTATATGCCATACAGCCTAACAATATACCGTGTAGAATTCAACAGTTTTTAATATGTTCTCATAGTTGTGCAAACATCACTACAATATAACTTCAGAATTTTCATCCCTCCAAAAGGAATCCCATACCCATTACAGTCATTCCCCATTTCTCTCTGCCTCCACACCCCGCAGCCTTAGATGGACCCATCTTGTGTTTTGGTGTAGACCCGGGGCTTTATGACAATCAGCATTTCCTGTGAAAAATAAAGGATCAAGCCTGGGCAACCGTAGTGAGACCTCATCTCTACTAACATTTAAGAAAAGCAGCTGAGCATGGTGTCATGCACCTGTCATTCTACCTATTGAGGAGGCCGAGGTAAGAGAATCACTTGAGCCCAGGAGATTGAGCCTGCAGTGAGCTGTGATTGTGCCACTGAACTGCAGCCTGGGTGACAGAGCAAGACCCTGTCTTAAAAATAAACAAATGAATAACTAAACAGACAAATAAATAAAGGATCAGAGTTCTGATTAGAGTAGACAATTTGAAAACCTGGGTCACACAAAATACAGAGTTTGTTTCCTTTTAAATTTATATGTACTTTCCTAGCTGCATACGTTGCTTTCTTTTCCAGAAGATTGCAAGAATAAAGCTACCTTTAGTAAACAGCAGTAGTCTAGCTCGTTTAGTCAGTAAGAAAAGCATTAAGTGGAGTTTCTCTGAGTATTTAGGTAATATATTTCAGAATAGGCAGAAGAAATGGGAGCTAGTTTGTTTTTATAAAAAGCGACCACATGAACTCAACAGTGCAAGAATAACAGGGAAACATGCAGAGGAACTCCGGCCACTACAGTAGAAAACAATCTGAACAAGCCAAAATCCGCCTTCCCCGGTGACCCAGCCTCCCTTGACCTGAGAGCCCTAGGATCTTTGAACTTAGTAACTGTTGCGTGTATTCCAGCATTTTAGCTCACGATCAAATGCAACATTTTCATCTCCTTTCCTCAATAAGGATCTCTTTTGGGACAAAGCTTGCTTGTTATCTGGATACAAGTGTGGCAGGCAGGGGGCCCACATGACTTAGTCACATGATACCATTAGCATGGGGGAGCTGGTTCTCTATTTGTAGAAGGAGGTTAATTGGATGAACCTGAATATTGCTTTCAATTTGATGTCTGTAGTTTTCAGAGTCTACATTACCTGCCTTGCTCAATGTTCTTCCTTGGATCGACCTGAAAAGAGCAGCATTCACAACCCATGACCACTGTGCCCTAGCCATCCACTCCCATCACAGATTTAGGAGAAGGAGTGGACTTACTCCCTGCAAAACAAAGACAACACCAGGTCAGTGAGAAGCCGAGTTACCCGTGCCCTCAGGCAGCACCAGATGCAGAAAAGACCAATTGTCAGAGTAAGATATTTGCTTATCCATTGGAATCTGTGATTACTGTTAAGTGGATACGTGGAGATCCGTCTTCTCCAAAGACAGGCGTTCCATTTTCATCAATCAGTGCTGCTCACTGGCATCAGCACACACGAGCATGCACGTACATACATATATACACACAGGCGTACACACACACGGCACGTGAAGCTCCACCTCTGGGCTTTTGTTTGGGACCTGCTCTTCTCTCATACCTAGGAGGCTACTGTTTTCGGGGATCCAGACACTGGGCAGAGTGGCTGGAAAACATGGCAGTGAGAGGAGGTTGAACATTGACAAGGGAGCTGAGGCCACAGGGAAAGTAGGGGATGCTGTGAGAAATAAAGCAGAGAGAGAGCAGGTGGTATGATGGAAGGCCTCAGTATGTACACGTGTTTCTGCAAACAGTTTCACATTTGTTTGTGCTTACGCCTGTTTGTGTGTGTGCTGTGATCGGGGAGAATGTTGCTGGGTGAAGCTAGGGAGGTGGGCTGGCCTCTGGGTTCTGGATACTCACAGATACTCTCTCTGAAGTCTCATAACCATAGTCTTTGAGGACAGGGCAGAGTGATCCACTTCATGGTGATGGGGAGCCCCTGAGAGGGAAGAGCAAGGCAATCTATCCTCAGACTTAGTTTTAAAAAGATCACACTGGGATAAAACACACACTAGCAGTTTTTTGTTTGTTTGTTTTTTAACAGGGGACTGGGAGGGAATGCCCCTCAAAGTTAATGTATATAGCAGTCACCTGGAATGCATGTCTACAATTCAGATTTCTTTCTCCCCTCCAGAGACTATGGTTGAGAAGATTAAACAAAATTATCTCTAAGTAAAGCATGAGAATGCCTGGAATATAAAAGGCAAAGGAGAATAAAAAGTAGCTGCTCTGCCGCTGATGGTGATTTCTATGGTGATGGTGACAAGGATGTTGACTCGATAATTGGGACGCAAGAAGCTTGGTCACATCTGGAAAGGTAGGTCCTGTCCAGGTAAGCCATCTGCCAGAGGGTCTTTTTTGCTTTTTCTTCTTTTCAGTGTTATGTTTGGCATTTTAAAATATGGGATCTCAAGTCAATGACTTAGAAAAATTGACTGAATAAAATGTTTTCATGAACAACATAAAAAGATTAACGATATTTGCAAATACATCAATTTGACTTTGTTTAATAGTTTTGCTTACATTTTCAGCAGATATCCATTATGCTGCAATAATATGTATTATAAGATAAATTCCCTTGTTATTTTTCTTTTCACATTGAATTTTTTTCCCATTCTTTCTATGTTTTTAATTGATACATAATAATTATACATATTATGTGATATAATATGATGTTCCAATGCATGGATACACTGTGTAATGATGAAATCAGGGTTATTAGCTTGCCTGACACCTCAAATATTTAAAATTTCTTTGTAGTAAGAATATTCCAAATCTTCTCTTCTAGATGTTTTGAAATATTTAATACATTCTCATTAACTGTAGTCACCCTGCTGTGAAATAGGACACAAGAACTTATTCTTCCTATACCATTGTAATATAGTACCCATTGACCAAACTATTTCCATTTCCCCCTCCTACTTACCCTACCCAGTCTCTGGTAAACACTATGCTATTATCTAAGTTGGTCAGATCACCTTTGTAGACTCCAATATGTAAGCGAGATCGTGCAGTGTTAGTCTTTCTGTGTCTGGCTCATTTCACTTAGCATTATGCTCTCCACGTTGATCTACGTTATTGCAAATTGCAGGATTTGAGTCTATTTTATGGCTGAATAGCACTTCATTACATAAATATATCACATTTTGTTTATCCATTCATTCACTGATCGATGCTTAGGTTGATTCCATATGTTGGCTGTTGTGAATAGTGCTGAAATAAACATGAAGGTGCAGATAACTCTTTGACATACTGATTTAATTTCTTTTGGATACATACCCGGTAGTAGAATTGATGGATTATATGGTAGTTCTAGTTTTAAATTTTTGAGGAGACACCATACTGTTTTCCATAATGACTGTACTAATTTACATTCCCAGCAACAGTGTACAAGGATTCCTTTTCTCCATATCTTCTCCAACACTTGTTATATTTTGTACTTTTTTTTTTTTTTTTTTTTTTTTGAGACGGAGTCTCACTCTGTCACCCAGGCCGGAGTGCAGTGGCCGGATCTCAGCTCACTGCAAGCTCCGCCTCCCGGGTTTACACCATTCTCCTGCCTCAGCCTCCCAAGTAGCTGGGACTACACGTGCCCGCCACCTCGCCTGGCTAGTTTTTTGTATTTTTTAGTAGAGACGGGGTTTCACCGTGTTAGCCAGGATGGTCTCGATCTCCTAACCTTGTGATCTGCCCGTCTCGGCCTCCCAAAGTGCTGGGATTACAGGCTTGAGCCACGCGCCCAGCCATATTTTGTACTTTTGATAACAGCCATTCTAACTGGAGTAAGGTGATACCTCACTGTGGTTTTGATTTGCCAGAATTTCTTAACCTCAATCCTCTGGTTCTCTAAGGCAGTGCTCCTGGGCCCTGACTGCACTTTGAAATAACCTGAGTATCTTTCAAAAACACTATATCAGAAGCAATTTTTTATGATCTTTGGTGTTAGGATCAAGCACTGAAATTTTGAGAAACTTCTAAGTTACACATAGATTTGGAAACTGCTGGCCAATTTACAAAACTGTGGCTTCAGCTTTACCTAAGGCTTCAACTAAAAATGCAGACTCCTGGGCCTAACCCCAAATGTAGTGAAACGGATTACCTGGAACCAGTGGTGGAGGTGGATGACATGAGTTTCCAAGCACCCTAGTTGGATTTCTATGCATAGTAAGGCATAAATCACTGCCTTAGAGGGATGGACTGCATACAAGTTATACCTTATCTCATCCTACCTAGGGAAGGGTTGCTGTCTTACTCAGTCTGCAAAGAATAATCAGTAACTTTTTTCAGAATGCTTGACATACAGGGCCACCAAATATTTTCACATTGCTCAATTATGTTGCAATGCATTTCATATATAAATGCATATATATGTATATATTTATATACATATATACACACACATATAAATATATACATGTATATATAAATGTAAATAAATTCTAAACCGATAATGGATCTTTTATCTAAAAGCAACATATATGCAGTTCATTCTGGTGGATGAATTTTTATTTTACTTTTTCTTCCATCAATAGAAGGGTAGAAGAGAAGGGCATTCAACAGACATGTGTTGAGCCCTCACTGTCTCCTAGGTGCTGAAGCCCTGCCTTCCACTGAGGCACATGTCCCCTGAAGAACCATCAGGGTGTAACAAATCTGAAATGTAGAATTTTGTATGGGTTAGATTTTTATTTACATTTTCCAAACTACATCTGTTTAAATCTTCCCCAGCTTGAAGTAGAAACTCCCAGCATCTAAAAAAGCAGTAACCCAATACCTGAATCAAGATGAATACATTTGCAATCATTTTTACTTTCATCTCGTTTTCATGCTGGAGACCTTGTGTGGGTCTTGTCTGGTCATTGCATTAGCATTTGGACAAATGATAAGCTACTCCCTACCCTTCAACTGTGAGCCAAGGTAAACAGCTTTATTAATGTCTACACCTTTTAATTTTTTCTCTTTTGGTGAATCTTTGAAAAAATACGGTAGGTTCTTCAGTCAAATTTAAGGATCCTCAATAGTCTTGTTACTGATATCAAAGTAACTAAGTGACTTACCCAGTGAGATGAAAGGCTCATCATGGAATGTGAAATGAAAACCCTGATATACTCAAAACAGATTGTTTTGGAATAGTGAATATATATTTATATCAATATATATTGTTCAGTACTAAGTCTGATAAACCCTGTCTTTTACATTTTACCTAATGATGCTTTTGAGAACTTGATGATCCATTCTGTCATATTTTGCACAAAAATCAAGGTAGCAAAAGTGAAAGAAAAGGTAGGGACATAAAACAAATGTTTAAAATAGCTTGATATATAACTCTTGTTGAAACTTAACCACTTTAGAAAGCACTGAGTTTATGATCTGGTCTTTTGAAAGCTTCTGCTCATTTTTGTGTCAGCATATTTAATGCCTGTGAAGGACAAATCTTTTTTAAAATTTGATCATGGCATTTATGAGTTCATATTATAAAGCCCTATTCATACCTACAATGGACAGAAACCAGAGCAAAGACTCAGATATCCTGTGTCTTTGCAACGATTGCTACCATTAACAACCTAGGGCACAGAGGTCTTCACTCAATACTCTCCAGGCAGGACAGAGAAGTAGAGGGCAGTGGCTCCAGGTAGCAAAATCTGCAAAGAATCATAGAGGAAGCATTATCATTTTATTTCTGAGGCTTTCTCATCTCCTACCAGAGGTTGATCACAGAGCTCCAGATTATTCAAACCCCAGGAAAGTGTGGGTAGAAGGTTACACGGAACCTGCTGTTGGAAACTCGGGTGGGAAGTTGGGGTCTGGACTCCCCTGCTGTATTTCCAGAGGTGTGTCTGGTTGCTTCTTGCCCTCCACCCCTGCAGGAACCTGAGCTGCCTCTCTTCATCTCTCTTTACTGTCTAACATATTCCCCTCATTCTATTTCCCATTGAAGTATTTCCTTCATCCTTGTTTTTCACATTTATTATTCCAGGTGCCAAATGATCACCTGCCTCTCTCCCGTGTCTAAGATTCAGCTTGCTGATTCTGCTCATTGGACCTAATTTGTGTCTTTTGGCTCATGTTGCTTTCTTGTCCATTCCTAATGGGTCTGTTTTATTGTGGTCAAAATACCCTGTATGTAAAATTGTTTTCTCAATTAACTTCTGATATCCTTTCAGCTCCTTGGAGTACTTTCTGAACTTCTGAGCCAGGCTTATGGTTGTGATTTTAAGATGAATGGAGAGGCCCAATGTCAAAGAGCTCAAAATGGAGCAGGGAGAGTGGGTCTAGGAACAGGGGCAGCATGGTGGGTTCACAGGTCAGAAGACTGAGGAAGACAAGGGCACCAGAGAGAATCACTCTGAAGCATTGCTCATAATGCCACAGCTTCCCCTATCAGGTTTCTCTTCCGTGGTACCATTAGAAGTAAAAATGTGTTCAATATAGACCTCACATAAGCTTGTGTGTTCAAATGAAAATATTTTTCTCTCCTACTCCAACAGTCTACTTCTGATGTCTCTGCTTCCCAGAGTTAAGCTTTCTTTCCTCTCTTTTTGACTCTACTGCCTTTCACCCCTTCTTCCTTTCACCCCTTGTTCCTCATCACTACCTCTTTCTCACTGGAATATTCTGTCAGTCTCAGAAGCTGCCCAGAAAGAGCAATGTCATGGGTTTGCCTCAAAACAGTAGCCACTTGCCCTGCAAACTGAAAATATAAAGGTTGCTGGCTTTGACTTGTATTATCCCTGAGCTCCCAAGGCTTTGTCCTGCCTCTTGTGTAAAGTGAACCAACACAAGGTTGTAAACCAAATATACAACTCTAAGGCCCCCCAGACATCTGAATGGACTTCGTTCTCAGCCAGGACACTCTTAAAATTTAACCTGAGAGACTGGTTCAGGCCATGACAGGAAGTGGGGGTCAGACACACCTCATATCTCTCTGGCACTAACATCAATACAGACCTTAAATCTGATAGGAAGTGTTTGTTATCTATTCTCTCTGAAGCCTGTTACCTGAAGGCTTCCTCTGCACAGTAAGAATTTGGTCTCCACAATCCTTTATCTTAACCCAGATATCCCTTTCTGTTGATTCCAGGTCTTTAGATAAACTCAACAAAGCGTCAACCAGAAAAATTTGAAACCTACCTATGACCTGGAAGCTCCCCAGCTTCAAGTTGCCCCACCTTTCTGAACCAAACCAATGTATTTCTTAAACGTATTTGATTGAATTCTCATGTCTCCCTAAAATGTATAAAACCAAGCTGCCCACTGGCCACGTTGGACACATATTCTCAGGGTCTCCTGAGGGCTGCGTCATGGGCCATAGTCATATTTGGCTCAGAATCAATCTCTTCAAATATTTTACAGAGTTTGACTCTTTGCTTTCACAAGGTGCTCACTTGCATAGGGTGATCCAATCATTTCAAGCCAACAAATTCGAAGCAAATACCTTCGAAACCTTTCCATATTCTGTATTTTCTATGTGGGCTGCCTTTTTCTCTTGTCTGCTGAGCTAAGTCTTTCTGATTTGGGACTCAGTTCAGGTATTACATCTTTTCCTAAAATTAAGTTTTGTCTATTCTTCCTCTTCTCCCAGCCCCATTATACCAGCCACCTCACTGCCATGGGAAAGTCTACTGTCTGCATTCTTTGTGTCCGCTCTTCTATGCCAAGCTCTGCACCTCCCTCCAGGGTGATTTCCACTGCTGGGTACTGACTGCTAACCTGTGCCCTCCGGCCCCACCGTAGAATCCCTGCCTCCACGTCTACAGCTCCATTGCCCAGGCTTGTAACCTGCACATGAGAGCAGAAGAGGGCGACCTACTGACTAAGAGCGTGTATATGCTGGAAGGAGTCACTTGATGAAAGCATAAACAAATATCCCTGGGGATAGCGATGTTTCCAGTGAAGGAAAAACACAGAATGCTGATGGTTACCAAGCTCTAAGAAAACAGTAAATTTGAGAGGGCAACAGAAACACCACCAGGCTTCTTAGTTTCCGGATATAAGCCAGGACTCTTAAGTGTATTTAAAACGAACAACAAAGAAAAAGCAAAACAAGAAACATAATATCAAACTACAGTATTTTCTTCCTGTTCAAATTTAAGAACCTAATGTATAGCCCCTTGCCATCATTGATAAAGAGGAATGTTTTCTGATAACTTTATAGAGGAAAGAATCCAAAATTTACTTCTTAAGAAGGATATTTCATATTTATCCCCAAGACCCTTACACTGAATTGATAAATTAATTAAAAGTATTAAGAAAACATGGTCCAGCAATACACTTCTCATAAGAAAATGGCAGATGTGTCAGTAACAGATAAAAGTGATATGCATAACCTCGTGCTTGACTTCAGTAATCCACAATTATCCCTTAGTCAGTTTGCATCGAAGTGAGTTAAAATAATGTCCAGGAGTAAATTTATTCACTGAGATATCAGCAAAAGGAAATATAAATATCACAGGATAATTGAGAGAAAAGAAAGTGTGAAACTCTTTTATTTCTTTGATAAAACATACTGCTAATGAGTTTCTAAAACACGATTTGCCAAGAAATAACACAAAGGAGCACATTGTAGGTCTCGTGTTCACTACTTGTTGGTTGATTTTTTTTATTAAGGCTGAAAGAGGACAGGGCTAGAATGCCACCATGAGTAATTACAACTCTCAAGGACTCAGATGGTGTATTTAGGAAGGGATATTTTGTCATAGAGTTTAGACATCCTACCACTTTTTCTCTGGCATCCTAAAGCCTCCCTGAGCACAAACCCTTAGAGCATGAGCGCTGGTCCTGTGTCCCAGGACCACAACAATGCGAATGCATGCCTCTCTGTTTGTAGTCCCATGAGACATGCTTGCTGCTTTTAGAGTGACTGGCCACAAGTGTGCAGGATCCTATAGGCAGCAGCAAGGGAAATAAGACAAAATAAAAAATGAAGTCTGAGTTTATATATTTTTAAAAATGTAATACATTCAGTTTAAAAGGTTTTCATCTGGAATTGGATTTTTTTAAAAGTCTGTAAGTGTTCATTATGTACGAATAACAGAATTTAAAAAGACATTGCTGAATCCTATTTCCCAAAGGTCACTGTCATCCTTCAATATTGATTGAACTCCAAATTGCACCTTATTCCACTTCTGTTGGCCTTTAGAATAAGGTCAGTATGCAGTAGCTGCTTGGTTTTCTGAAAAGAACCCTGAAACGACAGCCAGGAAAAGTCAGTCAGTGTTGCTGGGTTTATGAGTCACATAACGCCGCAAGAAGTTCTGAGGCTCAGTTATGTGGACAGCAATACCTGCTCCACCTACCCCCAGAACACTGGCATCTAGAACAACAACAAAAAAAGAGTCAATATTTCTGGGCTTTCTAGATAACTTCCAGAGGCTAATCATTTCCCATCCCCATAAGAGTGGGCTAGGTGCAGTCAGTTTCTGCAACTCCTATCAGTGTTTCTTTAGTCATAAATATTAACACAGAAGTTTTGCGAGGCTTTTAGGGAGGCTAAGAATGTAAGGAAATTACAGAGTTATCTGAAGAATGCAATGGGCATATTTGTTCAGAGCCCTGGGACAAAAGCCAGACTTCCTTCTGGGTTCTCCAAACCTCACACACTTTGACACGTTATTTCTGCTGCTTTGCTCATCTTCCTCATTCCCCCAAGAGACTATTGTTCTTTGAAATGATCTTTTTCTGTTCATCTCAGTTCCCCCATTCCTCCTGCCAGGAACCCTCTCCTGGAACCCCTTCCGTCACTCATCTAATCCTGCTCACTTCAAGTCTGATTTTCCAGTCCGCCAGCCTCAGGTTCTCAGGACAACTTGGCTACCAATATGTCTCTCCTCTGATCACTTCTCTGTTATTAGAGGAATTTCACTACTTTGTGCTCTTGAAAACTTATTGTATACCACCACGTATTCTTAGTTACCTACCAAAAGTGTGCTTTATTCATCCCTTTGAAAGGAGGGATGGTGTCTGAAAGTTTGCTCTATTGCCCACAGCCTCTGGCACAGCATCTTGCTAATGAAGCACATAAGAAACAAATATTGTTGACTGATGGAGTGCTGGTTGGAATACCAGAAGCCTTTTGTGGTAGAAGAGGATTATATTATCTTTGATACTTCCATTGACACATAACACTTTCTTTTCGAGCACAATACTGAAAGTAAAAAAATTAAAAAATAAAACTTGAACTAAGTTATCTTTCACTGAAATAAGGGTTATATTAATGCCATGCTGGCTCCTCCTAAATGTCTGTGAAATGGATATTTCTTCGTTGTGTTCGAAATATCACTTTCTAAAAACTCTGTCTGCTCCTGAAACTATCTTTTTGTCTTCCTTTCAGTTACGAAATTTTATGGGAAAGCCTAGTTTCTTTCCCCTAATACTATTGTTTTTGTTGGAAATGAAGCCAGTCCTAGTTTTAAACCAGACTTAGAGATGGTTGCAAGAATTTTCAAAGTATGAAGCCAGTTAATAAAGAGCTTCACAAAAGAAAAACTTTCAGAGCTGGTATTTTTATGTATCACTTTAAGGCTAGGATGCACACTTTTAAATTTCTGAAAATAAAAATGTCTTGAATATAAGAGGAAACTGTTCTTCTTTCCCATATGGAATTAATTACAGATAATCATTTTATTACAGACCTCTTTTTTTACTTGTATAAGAACAATGCCGTGTTTCTTTTATGTGAGTAAAATAATTAGCCTCTATAAATAGAGTGATTGTCCTTGTCAGAAACAAATCAGTTTTCACAAGGATCTTTTAAAGTACTGTTCTAATAGTTCAATTTGGCTGAACATTATAAATGAAATTAATTAAATGAGTATGTATATAAATTACCTGGTTAAGAGACTGATCGTCATCATTACTAATAATAATACAATTAACATTTTAAATAAATATTCAGAGTGAAAGAAACCAAACTCCCAAAGAGAAAACAAAGGTACATTCCATCTATTTAAAATGGAAAATGCAAAATTTTCTACCCTGAGAGAGAGCTCCCTAGGACAGAGATCAATGGCTCCCTAGGACAACGGGAGGGATGGGAATAAGACTAAGAAATTGCAGAAACAAAAACACTCTAAGAGAATGGCTGTGATCACCATGCTCACTACCTTCATCGAGGTGATGATTTCACAGGCATATATGTAAGTCAAACTTATGCAATTATACACTTTGAGTATGCACACAAATACAGTGTGCTTAATTGTACTTCAACAAAGACAATATCTTAAAATGTGTTCATTGGTGCTGCATGAGATTATCAGGTTGTGACCTTCTACTTCATGTCCTCAATCCTCCTGCCCTCCCGGTGCCCCCTGGCCAACCCCCTACGACATCCAGCTGCCACGCTATGCCAAAGTGAAGCTGTGGTCTGTTCACAGCAGCATCCTCCTTCCCTGTCTGAAACGTCAGTGCCCTCAGACTCTACTCAGACTCTCTATTTCTTTCTTTCTTTTTTTTTTTTTTGGCAGAGTTTAGCTGTTGTTGCCCAGGCTGGAGTGCAACTTCTGCCTCCCTGGTTCAAGCAGTTCTCCCACTTCAGCCTCCCAAGTAGCTGGGATTACAGGTGCCCGCCACTATGCCCAGCTGATTTTTTGTATTTTTGGTAGAGATGAGAGTTTCACTGTGTTGGCCAGGCTGCTCTCAAACTCCTGAACTCTGGTGATCCACCCATCTCAGCCTCCCAAAGTGCTGGGATTACAGGCGTGAGCCACCGCACCCAGCCCTGAGACTCTATTTCTATTAAAGCATGTTCAAAAGAAATCTCCAATATAATACTCAACACAGAAAACATTCACAACCCTAAATGCTTTCTCTCTCTCTCTCTCTCTCTCTCTCTCTCTCTCTCTCTCTCTCTCACACACACACACACACACACACACATCCACATCCACACACACATTACTTTGCTTCAACAGGTATCAAGATTCTCAAAGAAACAAAATTACCTAACTGGACAGGCAGGCATCAGGGTAGATGAAAATTGGGTTGGCATGTGGTATCACTCATAAGGGTGATGGATTATACTCAAGATCAGCCCACATGGGACTTAACGTGTTCACTCATCCACTTACTCATTTGTGCAATAGGCATCTTTGAACATCTATGGGCAAAGTCTGGTACTCATTCCTGAGGATCCAGAGAGGAAGAAAATAATCTCCCCGTCCTTCTGCTCTCACAGAAGAGAAGGACAACAAATAGATACACATTTCCAGTGCAATGTGAGGCATTAGAGAGCATATCCAGCAAAACACATTTCCTCATCCAGGGTGCCTCCCTGAGGTTTTTTATTCACATGCATATTTGTATATATTTACTATACATATATATCTTAAAAGGATATACTGTCGCTTTACATTTTTAAGACTTATATAAAATGGTCATATTCTAAAAAAGATTTCTGGAATAATAGGATCAATTACTCAATTCTTTCAGATGTCATTGGAAGGCTTATTGGAAGAGGCGATATTGCATATGAGTCTAGAATCTTGAATGTTTCAATGTTAACACTGAGCTGTATTTGTGGTGATAGTAACATTTTCTTCTTCCTCATAAGAATAAAGTTTCTAAATGAAGTTTTTCATATCACTATCCATATCACACATAAAGGTGACCATATCATTAAATTATTTTGCATTAATTTATATTCCTTTACTCACACATTTTGGGGAACTTTAAGTCTTTCAGAGAACTCTGCTGAGTTTAGGGAAATAGAAACAAAACAAAAACCTCTCCGTCAACCAGCACATTCCTTCTCACCCTGGATGAGGACTTTCATTCTGGGCAGAGCAGACTGGCAATAACGAAGAAGAAATGAGTCCGAAATAGGTACCCATTTTCTTTTAACTGAGGTGTGTTCTGTTCTACCCAGCCCCTTTCCCATAGCTAGAAAATATTAAATCACCTTTCCTGTGACTTGGCTAACCAAGTGTAAAAGCCCATTCTTAGGGCACGCCTGTAGAAGTAGGCTGATATTCTAAGCTTCTTCCTGAAGACTCCAGTTAGGTGGAATCTACTGTGAAGGAAAGAAATAGAAAACAATCTCAAAAGTCTAACTGTATGCCAGACACTTCCAAATATCTGGAGATTCAAGTTACGGTACTCTTTGATGTGGATATCTAGGCCTTTATTCACGCTATTCAGAGTGGGGAGAAGTCTGTCTCCCATTGTCATTGCTGGAAGTTTTTCTAGGGCATTGTGTGAAACCCTTTCCTTTTTCTTACTCACATTCCTGACTCTTATATTTTCTTCTAATAAACAATGTGTCAAAGAATTGGTTGATTTTATATGTCCGCCCCCTGTGGCTGCTCTGGGCAAAAGCACTCTGACATTGATCTCATTCCAGAGATGCCCTGTCCTGTGGCTTCTAATCAGCACGGAGCTGTCAGTTTAAATTCCCTGAGAAACTCTCCTGTCTCGGGGGCTTGATGTAAGAAATGGCAGCAGGAAATGGAGAGCCCAGGAAAAGAGACATACTGTATTTCAGACTCATTAAGGAGTCATTTTCCCATCCAAATATCTCATCAAGTAGCCGGGTAATTTCTCATGGGCTCTTACAGTGCCCTTCACTTTGTGACCCCTTGTTTAGGTTTCAGGTTTGATTTGCTTTTCAAGATTATAAAAACAAAGAAAGGCATGGTACAATCTAGAAGGAGTGTGGCTGCGATAGTGAAGGAGAAAAAACAAACAAAAGCAAGAAACTTAAAAACATGGCCTTCTGTCTATTTTCTTCTTATTTTTGCCTCAGGGTCCCATGGCTTATTACCAGTCTCTTTAAAACAAATAAGCTAGTTAAATAAATATATTTGTGCAAAACCAATATAGAACTCTATGCTAGACGCTAGATGAAAACTCAAGCAGTCCCTAATTTTCTTTCTGGATGAGGTTCAGATCTACTCAGTGGAATGTGCGGACGTGATCATAATGAAGTCAAAGCTGTAACATGCCAAGCACTCTGTTTAATATGAACATTTCTGATTACTTTAGTGGACTGAGCTCATGCAGTGTATCACTTCTTCCAATTCAAATAACATAAATTCTAGGGAAAAAAATTGAATAGAGAGTTAAGCTTAACACCAAGGATGCATTCCAGAGCATGGCTTTGCGAAAACAGGTACTGTCATACAAGTCTTAAGGTAGGTGCACAAATTGGCATAACTATTATGGAGAATTAGGAAAGACCTCACAAAACTAAACAACAAACAACAACAAAAACTTTTGTCCCAGTAGAGTCACTTTTAGGAATGTATTCTCAAGGCAAATCGCCAACAATATCAAAATACATATGCATGAGATTATTAATTGCATCATTATCTGCCATTACAAATATTGGAAATAAATGATCATATTTAAGAGATTGAGTGAGTGAACTCTGATACATACACCTGTTATGGAATGATTTCCAGGATATATTGCTAAGTTAAAAAAATAAAATTTAAAAGAATTAAAAATATGGTATTTTGTGTAAGATAATTTGAGAAGTAAAAATATTTGTGTTGTGAACATACCATTATGAAGAAACATGGTAAAATTCAGCCACATATTTATGAGATTTATGACCTATAAAGAGTAACTAGGAATGGAGTAGAAATGTTGAAAGTGCAGGCAGCATCCTCCTTTGGTTACGTATTTTTGTATAGTTTTGACTTAGGAATGCCAAGTTAATGTTTACACATTCTAAAGTATAAAATAGAATCATTAAGCATTGGGAAGAAGAAAAATCCTAAAATGAAATAAATAGAATTCAAACAAAAGAAACTGGCATGACTTAATTTCAAGCAAATATCATAACTACTTTGAAAAAAATCAGGTATAACTTAAGTAGCTTTTAAGGGAAGTGCTTTGACTATATACCCTCAGACTGCAAACAAAATTAGCTGTGGACGAACACCAAGCTCTTGTATTCTTGCTACTAGGTTTCTTTTTCCAGTACTATGAGTTAGCAGTTTGAAACTACCTTCTGTTTCTGATAGGTTTAAGTAAAAAGACTAAGTATGATGAATATGACAGGGATCAGATCTCCCAGGGTTAAGGAGCTTACAAATATGTAAAAGGAATAAAAGTATCTTGAATCCTATGGAGTTCAATTGGAATTGGAGGTATTGAAATGTAGACAAGGTTTTAGAGAATTAGAGATAAATATACAGAGATGTCAAAATATTTTCATCTCTCCATCTATTAATTCTTCCTAGCTCCACTGAGCCTAGAAACAGTGGCACACAAAGCAAGGAGGACATCAGAAGCCCACATGTTGGCTTAAATACTCTTCTCCATGAAGAGGAACCTGGGCTCCTTGGGAAATGGCTGATTTCACGTCTAGGACAAGGAATGTCCAGAGTCACTTTGAATATCTTGTTCTGGGTCAGAAATAGTAAATATCTCAAGAATGACGGGACACATATAAATCAGAAGGATTTATAGCCAGATTGAAGGAGCTCTCAGTGGCCGAATTTGGACAGTTGCTCATTAAAGCAGATAATGACTATAACGCCTAATAAATAATTCAGTGAAATGAAAATACGTGTCTCCATTTTGATAAAAATTAGGAACATATAAACAAATGGGGAAGAATGCAAAGCTTTCCTTTACAGTATAATGGCAACTATAAATGTAAAATAAAGGATGGAGCTGCAAAATTATCTGTCTCCATGGCAACCATCTTAGTAATAATAATTTTAGACAAAGCTACTTTATATACAAGAACTAATGGGTGTTTGATGCAGAGCCGGATATGTACATGCTCTGAAAGTCATCCATTAATTACAAAGGGAAAGCTGGTAACTTCACAGTGGAGCATCCTGGTAAACACCATCTTAACTAAGGATCAAAGTCAACATCACTGGTGGCAGGACAAACCAACAATCTGTACCTCCTAATTAAATTCACTGAGAAGAAAACAGCATCAATTTTTTTTTTTTTTTTTTGGAATGCCTACCAACATGTCTAAACAAATCCAATCATAAGGAAGAATCACACATTAAAATATTTAAAGAAATTCCACAAAATAAGTTCCCTATACTATTCAAAATATCAAAACTTTGAAAACAAAATCATTGACTGTATTGGCATGAGCAGAAATTATATTTCCAAGAACTGAGAAATAAAGGCAAAAAGTGAAGACAGAGCATAAACTGTATTTATTCATGTATCTGATCAGGAAAATTGAAAAAAAAAAAACTAGGCAAAGACAACAGCATATGAGAAGTTTTGTTTGTTTATTTGTTTTTTTACTTTTGGGACATACGAACCTGTCTATATTCAGGTCTATGTTATTAAAGATAATTAATTGCTTAAGATAAACAGCTAATTAGTTATTACCTAATTTCTAAAATGGAAAATACTATATAAATGTATCTAGATAGACCATATTAGGTATCTTTTTTTGGGCTAGGTAACAAACAATCCTCAATTCTCAGTGGCTTACAACAAAAAGGCTAGATTCCCATTGATGGCTTATGTCTTCCAGTGGGGGTCACCTGTTGATGTGCTCCATGTATTCTTTAATCTGAGATACAGGTTAAAGACAATGCACCTCTCTTGGACACTGATGCATGCTGTTATCAGGTCTGGGAGAACTGAGACACAGCAGAACACTAGAGGCTATGAGAATTCCTTCTCAACAGTGAGATGGACCCCTTCTGCTCTCATCCCATGACCAAGGTGTATCATATGCCCAAGCATAGCACCCATGAGACAAGGAAGTAAAGCGCTCTTAAGCAAGAGCAGCAGGTAAATTGGGACACATACTGTCAAACTGTTGACTTTCTCTAAATGTAAAAATATAAAATACTCATGGTAATAATTTGCAAATTAGGGATAAAAAGGCTACAGAGGAAAACCAAAAAAAAAAAAAAAAAAAGCCAAAATCATAGACACTCATAGAATATTGTTGGTAAAATTATAATGATGTATTTCTTTTCATTCTCTGTCTCCACATACACATATTCACACACACACACACACTACATACACAAATTTACATCTAGCTTTTTCCAGTCAAAATTATATTGGTGGCCAAGATGTGGTGACTCACACCTGTAATCCCAGAACTTTGGGCCAGTCACTTCAGCCCAGGAATTCAAGACCAGCCTGGGTAACATGGTAAAACCCTGTGTCTACACAAAATACAGAAATTAGTTGTCTGTGGCTGCATGTGCCTGTGATCCCAACTACGCGGGAGGCTGAGGTCTGAAGTGGGAGGATCGCCTGAGCCTGGGGAGGGAGAGGCTGCAGTGAGTCGTGATCATGCCCTTTCACTGCAGCTTGGGCAAGAGTGAGACCCTGTCTCACTAAAAAAACAAAACAAACAAACAAAAAAGACCTGTTAAAATTATCTAGGCTATTTTCAGTTTCCCTTTAGAAATTATTTCCCATTAGAAATAATGCCCTAATGAACTTCTGTGATTACATTTTTATTTTTATTTTTGTATATGATTATTTCTTTAAGGTTAATTTCCCAAAGTGGAATTACTGAATGAAACTGCATAATCACTTGAAGATTTCTGATGCACATTATCAAATTGCTTTCTAAAAAGTTTGTCTAATTTATTTTACCTTTGTTTCCTAGGCTTAATATTGCACCCACTATCCTGATGCTACATAAGTTCTATTCTTTAGCACTCCTTTGTTGAACTACTGTGATGTGTGAAATATGACCAGAAGGAGGGATATTAAACTCCTCCCCTGATAGGAGCATCCACACACACAAGCACCAGCAATTCGCCTCTTAAATGGAATTCAGTCTTATTTCAGATTTTCCAGTAAATAAGAAGTATCTTATCCTTAGGAAACTTTTGCCTATGCTTGCCCTAAAATATCAGTTCGATGAATTTGATGTATTGGAATCCTCTATGCCTCATGTCCTCCTATAACAAGAGATATGCACAGGATATTCAGCGAGTGCAAAAGTCCATTAACATGTTTAAGGAGTCTACTGATGAACAATGGTAAAGAACATGCTTCATTATCTCTGCCAATCCAGTAGGACCCAGAGGCAAGTGAGACTCAGCTTCTTCTCAGTTTGCCACCTGTCGGATCAGCAGCAGAAAAAGAGGAAAACAATAGTGTATGATCTACTTGTCCCAGATATTCCTTTACCCCCACCAAACCAGCTGCCCTAGCATTACCCTTTCTGCTGTGGTTATTGATCTAATTCATAAAAACATAACACTTGAGTGACAGCCGGCATTGCATTCTGCTATCCACTGCAAGGAAGGATTTCCTTCCTGAAATTAATTGGTTGTGACAGAGGAAAGGATTTATCAGATGCAAAAGATTTCAAATCAGGTACTTGACGGACGTATATTTGGTTCACTAAATTATTGTATGTGGCTGTTTTCAGGAATCCTATTCTCCAAAAAAGCTACACAACGAAGTTCAAATTTGATGAAGCTAGTATGCCCAGTGGACCTTATCAAAAAGTATCGGTTATCTCATTTTTAGTGCCCTTGGTAACAGCTCTCATTGGGAGCTGAGGATATTTAGAGAAACACTTTTGTCTGGTGGGATGTGAGCTGGGTGGTTGCTCTCACAGAATAATCCCCTGAAGAGTTACTTTTCTTTCTTTTTTTCTCATCAGTGAGTATAGCATAACACAATCCCTTGCCCAATTAAGGAAATATATTTATCCCTGTATCTGTCTACAACCATGAGAGAGGAAAATCATCCTACTTTGAGTCTCTGTATCAGGATCTATTTTATTCAAACTCAAATATTATTAGTTGCCCCCACTTTCTCCTCTTCTCACACTTACTTCAGTTTTCTGAAATGCATTTCCTGTCTTTTGGTTTGTATAATTCCCTCTTCCCTGTTATAATCAGAATAGATATCACATCTGACCACCTTGTTCTTTTAGGGGCCCTTCTCTGCCTCCTGCACAAGCTTATCCTGCAATTGTTTCAATCCGACCATGTAGCATACAGCACATGCTACATGAGGCTTTATGGATTGCAAGCTCTTGGACACTCACTTCCCATTCGATGTGGATTTCCTAGGCCTCCAACTTGCAGAGAGGAGACTGTGGGGCTTCTCAGCCTCCATAATAGAGTGAGGCAATCTCTCATAATATTTTTCTGTCTCTCTCAATAAATATACATATATACTACACATATACCAGGGCTTATTAACACTGTTTCTTTGGAAAACTCTGACTAATACATTGATAATGGGTTTGGTAACAAAACTTAGGTCCAGGCTGTCTGTCATAGACACCAACATGATACTGACTTATATATAGGCATGCATCTACCAGTCAGTTATTTACAGGCAAAATTTGTGTATGTTTGTAAGACACAGTTGACCTAGGCTGAAACCTAACTCACCCTGTGAGTTCATTGCTTGATGAGTTAATATAAAGAATTTATCATAAGAGAGCATAGCCCAGATGGAGAAAGCAACCTACAGACTGAGAAGAAAGATCAGAATTTCAGTTTATATTACCTGCAAATCTGTGAATTCATTCTTATATGCGTGGAGATACTAGGTTATAGCTCTTTTCAACTTTTGGCAGTTGAATGGCGGAACATATTTGACTCTTGCATGTAATTTTTCTCATGCTTGGTTCAAAAGGAATTAAAATTGGAAATGTCTCCATCATGGTACAACAGGCATTGTTATGGTGAATGAATCTGCAACTGCTGAGAAAGCATTTAGTACCAACGCTTTTATTTAGAAAATATAAAGCAATACACGTCAACTAAACCCTAGGGGTAGACGTGACACTAAATGAGTCTAGTTTTCAGCAGCAAAAGAGAGACTGGCAGAGCACAATTGTGGATGCTACTGAAAAAAATAAAAACTCTTCAAAATTATCCATCACACACTTCGACTCCTCAATCAAAACAGTTACATATGTCCCCCCAGCCACCTGCTTCAGATTCTTAATAGAAGGCTGTGAATTATTTGTCTTCATAACTTCAGCACTCAACATGGTCTCTGTCACACTGCACAAACTCAATCCTTGTTGAATTACGAGTTATAGACATGATTTCCCAAAATAATGAGCTACATCTAAGAAAGTTTTTTTAAATGACTGCACTTATAAAGAATGTCATGTTACAGGGGTTATTCTTGTTAAACATGAGCTGGCAGGAAGAAACAGGATGAAAAATAAGCAGTATAAGAAGAAGAAAGAGTAGAAAGAGATTCAGAGGATTTGGAATAAGCAAATAGAGCAGGAGTGAGAGAGGCACACACAGAGATGGAAGGCAAAAATGAGAAAGAGAAATAAGGGTAGGTAGGGGGAAAGTGTGAAGGGGTAAGAAGGAGAAAGCGGAACACTAAGAGGAGAGTATTTCAGTAATCAAAAGCTTCCGGCCAGGCGTGATGGCTCATGCCTGTAATCCCGGTACCGCGGGAAGTTGAAGCTAACGGATCTCCTGAGGTCAGGAGTTTGAGACCAGCTTGGCCAACATGGTGAAACCTCGTCACATGGTGAAACCTCGTCTCTACTAAAAATACAAAAAAAAAAAAAAAAAAGTTTGGTTATTTTATACTTTCTTCACACAGACTTCAGGCTGTCCTAATTAAGCAAGAAAAGGTTTGTTATGAGGAAAGATGGCATTCTCATGATGTAACTTTGGATATAAAGTTATTTTTCTTGTTGGAGAAAAATATCAGTAGTGCTAGAAGAAAAAGGGATTGATATTTTTCTTAAAGACATCAAGCCGACTTTTACAAACTCTGCTGCAACACCAGGGCTCCTAGAGAACAAAGGCAGTGGTCGATGTCTACTCTAGCTTATCACCTAATTTCTGAAGTCCTAAAATCACTGGACTTGAAGAAAGCAGCCCATCAGCCACATTGAAATCGATGGTTGTCATGGTGAGGATATTCCTGGAAATAAAAACCTCTTTAGGCCAAGGCAACACAATTGCTTACAGGCAACAACTAACATTTCTGCATGGACAGCATGGTAGACTCTTTGGATCATAAAATCTTATATTTGAAGGAAATCTTAGAGATTATCTTATCACCATTTCTTATAAGTCTACTAAAGATAAGGAAGTGGAGACCCAGATCAAAGGAGGGACTTATCCCAGGTCCCAGGAAATGTCACCCAAACTTCACTCCCCAGCCTCTTAGCCTCACAGGAAAGAGGAAACTCAAAGCAGGCACAGAAGGGGAAGCTTTCTGGCATTGAAGCTGTCTTCCTGGGGGCTAAACCAACTGAAAGATTTCCTCTTATATTTCATGAGGCTGACCCAAGTCAGTAGTTCAGAGATGCATGGTGAAGCCCTGTGCCTCCCAGTGGGCAGTTATCCCCCATTCCTTGAGGACTGGCTTTATGTCAATATTTTGCAAGGCCACTGAATTTTGACTTTTGTGGAGGTCCATTTTGAAAATGGATGCCAGACAGTAGGAGACAACAGATGGCAAATAAATAAACCTCTGAGAAGTATCTCTCCCTTTCTCTCTCTCTCTCCATATATAGGTAGGTAGGTAGGTAGGTAGGTAGATAGATAGATATACATATAAACAGAAGTACTGAAGCAGATGCTTAAATATGGATGGATGTATAGATAGATAAATAGACATATCTGCTTAAGTATTTTTGTTTATTTTCTTTTTTATTACAAGAAACATCACATACTTTATCCCCATGTTTCTTTCCCAACTTTATCAGATGCCGTCTTAAGATGGGTCACATTAGAATGACAAGCAGAGATTTGAAAGTAATTTATGAAAATCACCCTTTAGAAAATATACCACAGAAACTGCCACAAAGACGAAAAGTCCAGGAAACCTGTGCTGCACATGTGTCCTTGTGTGCATTTCAGTTGATATTAATGAGGGCCCCCCTGTGTGCCAGGATCTCTGCTAGCAGCTGAGAGCACACATCATGGCTGAGCTCATTGCCAGCTGTTTGTGCTCTTGGGCTTCAGATACCGGATTTGTAAAACAGAGTTTCACAGTATTTCTCCCATGGGATTATTGTGAGGATTAAATGTGTTAATTTGTGTAAATTCCTCGGAATAATTTCTGCCATATAAGCTTTTCATAAATGTCAGCTATTAATATTCTGAGTTATTTTCTCTTGGAGCCTTTTTGTACATTCTTGCCATCTGGCTTTGTTTCAGTGGGTGACTTTCCACTGGCCACGTTTATAAGTCTTCACCCACCTATCTAACCTAGGTCCTGAGTCAAGTAAACTGGTTCCATGAACAAACGCTTCATTAAGGTTGGTGAGTTTCATTGATTCTATGTAAGTTTAGAGTGTGGCACAGACTTGCAAAAGTTCATATAGGAGGTGACAGTTAATTCAAACATGGGCATTGTGAAATAAAGCAGACAATTCAATTCTTAAGTAATGATGATGATGCTTTAGCCTCTGCCACCTCAGGGCATATTTCAGTCTAATAAAATAATCTGGAGAAAAAGTCTCCACCTTGTAACCCCCAATGATAATAGTTTGGCAAGGGCATGGAATTGCTCCTAATAATCTCAGTAAGTCAATTCTGGTAAATGCTTAGTAACCAGTTCTCTGGGAAAAAAAAATGAATTAAAATAAATTTAAAAAATAAAAACAAAAACACTCATCTGTAGCATTTTCTTTTTTCCATGGTGTAAACGCTTTTATCTAGGCCAGTTTTGAGCTATTGTTGAGTGACCATTGAACGCGGATTTGGGAAGAGAAGCACAAATTGGGGAGTCGGCAGGAGCCAGCCCCAGTACATCACCATATCAAGGTCACACTGAATTCTTCTCTGAATTGGGATGAGTTAACATTTCAAATCCCCAGTTTCATCGCCTGTAAAGTGGAGACTAGGAAAGTTTCTTCAAATATTGATGGTAAGGCTAAATAAAGTATTATATGAAAACTCTCACCATAGTATTTGACCTATAATAAAGATTCAAAAGTACCATTTCGGCCAAGCACGGTGGCTCACGCCTGTAATCCTAGCACTTTGGGAGGCCAAGGAAGGTGGATCACCTGAGGTCAGGAGTTCAAGACCAGCCTGGCCAACGTGGTGAAACCCCATCTCTACTGAAAATACAAAACTTAGGCGAGCATGGTGGAAGGCACCTGTAATCCCACCTACTCAGGAGGCTGAGGCAGGAGAATCGCTTGAACCCAGGAGGTAGAGGTTGCAGTGAGCTGAGATTGTGCCACTGCACTCTGGCTTGGGTGACAGAGTGAGATTCTGTCTGAAAACAAACAAACAAAAAGTACCATTTTCTCCCTTTCCTCTTTTTGTTTTATTCTGGATGTCAGGAGTATTCTGGGTACTCAGATGTGGAAATATTGACACCAAGGCAGGGAAATACAGGAAAAGGGTCACAGACTTCCATGGCTTTACAATCAGTTACTAATTGACATGTGACTCTAAATTTTACCTAAACATACAGCACCATGGCAAGAGGTGCTTTTGCTTCTAGTGTCTTTACTTGTGACTGTTCCTCTATCAAGGGGTTAGAGTATTCACTCAGAGAAAGAGCCATGCATATCTGGGTTATATATATACACACACACACATATAAATAAGATAAATCAGATTATTTCATTTCTGGGTATGTTTATTTTTCATGTGGTTATAAAATTAGACTCTCATACACAGGCATTAGTGAGAGTGAGTTGCCAACATGTCCTCCCTGTCTCATTGCCATCGTCTGCCTTCTCTCACACTGCAGCAGAGTCCTGTCTCAGCCTTTGACGCTTTTTGAAATCATACATGAAAACACCCTTTCTAGAAGAATGTGGCTTGATATGGATTCACTTTCTGTTTTTTTCTACTTCTAGCCAATTTGAGAAGTTTTCTAGCCTGTATTTCAATGGGAAGCTAGAATAATATTCACAATGTGTCTTTGATATCCTCGTCAGGCATGTGATCTCAACCAACCTCGTGAGGTAGATATCATTCAACTTATTTTATATAATTTGGGACTGATGCTCTGAGATGTTCAACCTCTTCAAGTTGGCACAGACATGGTTAGCCATTTCTGTGATACCCAACCTGCCCCCTCCTTTTCTTCTCCCTGCTGTATACTAAAATATGGCAATACATAATTAATTTAGTACTACATGTTCACTAGGTGCCAGTCTCCAAGCTAGGCAGTGAGTAAGTAAGACAGAAAGCAGAATTCCTTGTCAGTCCTCATTGTATATGATTTTTCATCAAATTTTCATACTTTCACAACTGCCTCCTTTTGAAGACACTCAATTCCCTTGGCTTCCATGACCTAGGGATTTCTTCGTTAGGGATTTATCTTTCACTATTCTCTTTTTGAAAATTAAACTTTAGAGGTCCTAGCCCCTCTCCTTTTACTATATATTCGTCCTGTAAGCAAAACTACACCACAGCTCCAGCTTTAATTGCTATCTCTTGTGAGCTGAATTGTATCCTACCAAAATTTATATGTTGAAATCCTAAACCCAAGTGCTTCAGGCTGTTACTTTATGTGGAAGTAGAAGCACTGAAGAGAAGTCGAAGTAAAATGAGGTTGTATAGGTTGGCTCTAATTCAATACAACCACTGTCCTTACAAGAAGAGGATATCAGCACCAAGGGAAGGACATAAGAAGGCACTGAAAGATGACCAATTTCAAGCCTCAAAGTGAAGCCTTAGAATCAACCTGCCAAGACCTTGATCATGGACTTCTAACCTCCAGAACTATGAGGATGTAATTCTGTTATTTAAGCCACTCAATTCGTACTTTGTTAAGACAGCCCCAGCAAGCTAATACATCATCTGCGTGCAGGGGCTACCCAAATTTATGTTTCTAAACCAGCTGTCTTTGAGCCCTAGACTGTGTTGTACAACTGCAAGATATACCTTCTTGGATACTTTAAAACCACATCTGCAAAACCAAGTTAACGATATCTCCCATTCAGATATGGCCATCTTCCAGTATCCTCTCTCTGTGGCCATGTCACTACCACCAAGCTTTACACATTTGTCTTTATTACCCTCATGTCATCACCCACTTTTGTCCATTTTATCCCCTAAATGTCTACGGAATTAATCTACTTTTCTATCTTTCTATCAACTTGGTCTAAGCTACCATTGTTTCTCATGTGTGCTATTATGCTAACCTCCTAACTGGTGTTCTTGGATCTGCTCTTACTTTTTCCAGTCCATTTTCCATGCTGCAGCTAACCTACTGAGTTAACACCTTTCCTTCCACCCTCCCGTTGTTTTTATCAGAAAGAGACCCACTTTAAGATGGTAGACAAGGTGGTTCTTGGTCAGTTACCTAGAATATCAGTTCGTCAAAAGCCATTTGCTGAATTATGAGGATTTATTTTACAGTTTTCTGTTTTCTCTTTGTTCCTTCTCTGTCATTTGACCTTGAATCTGCCCCTACCCTCTTGTGAGCTCTTGTTCATCGTCACAAAACAGCGGATCTAGGATCATATACAGAGGTAAACAGCAGAGAGAAGAACAAACACAGAGACAAGGCCAAGACTAAAACCCTCAGTGATCAGTCCAACTGGTTGTTAGGTAAGTGGCCCACCGGTTTAGGAGAATTGACTCTAGGAATCAATTTCTGAAGAATTGACCTATTTATCCAGTCGCTAACAGTGCTAAGAGATCTGGGCACCACCATTCTTTCCAAGTTACTTCATATCAATTCCTTTTTTACAATCCTGCCAGTCACCTTCAAAGACAAAGAGCTTTTAGGGCCCATTGTAGTGGTTCCTAACAGGAGATATAAAGCTGCCTTGGAGATGCTTCAAAATGTGGAAATCATTTTGTTGTCATAAGAAGTAGGGTAGAATTTGGGACCCAGATCCTAGCCTTTCTCAGATGAAGGCAAAAATGCCAAATATTTTTCTATGTAGGTAACAATTCCACCCAATAACGTCGCTGTTGAGAAACATTTGGAGTGCATGAGTCATCCCATCATTGACCTTCCCACTTGTTGCTCTTTCTACCTCCAGTGCTATCCCCACACGCTCTTTGACCAAGTTAATTCCTACTTAACATGTAGGATAAATTACTACTTGGATAAATTGCTACTTCATAGGAATGTCTTGACCTCCCACATGCATCAAATTGTACACTCATGGTACTGTGTGCTCACAGTGTTATAGTTAGACATTTATAGAACAGTTGACTCTCTGTTTTCCCGGAAGTCTATACAGCTGTATGTGGGTAAGAACCATACCTCCTTTTGGTAATGGCTTTTTCGGGTAATCCCCAGCACCTGACAGAGTACCCAGCACATGGACGCACTCAGTAAGTGTTTGCGGACAGCGAACATCAATGAATGTGTGAATCCACAGCCCCTGATCTCAAGGGACTTGCTGTATGGGAGGCAGTAGGGAACAGAGCCAGCCATCTTGGGTGCTTGCTCTTGTCAGACCCAGCATAGAACCACCATTGAGCAAAAAAGAGGGCTGCCCACTCTGTACAAAGTGTAGGGCTGGATGGAAGGTTAACCCCCCAATTACATTTTAAACCCTCGGGACTAAAATTAATCATTGGAATAGTGACACTTGAAGTAAACCACTTCAAATGGATTGGCTGTGTAAAACCTCTTTCTTGCAGATGTCCTGAGTCAGCTCACGGGTAACCAGACCAGCTTTTTTCTGGAGGATTCAAAACACCCCTGGATTGCAGCATGCTGCTGTTTATTTGCTCCTCCAGCAAAGGCTCAGTTGTTCCTTAGAGAACAAAAAGAGGAAGCAATGGTCTAGTGCTGGTCAGAGCAAACTTCAGAGCTGCAGGGTGAAAGGGCAGAAAATGATGGAAGACAAAAATTGAACTGGAGATGAGGAGCAGGAAATAAAAGAGCCGGTTTTAAAATGTTTCCTGTGGTTGAATAGAAACATGTGTCCCTCATTTGCAGAGAAACCCGGGGGCAGACAGACCACCTCAGGATATTCATTATTTCTTAAAATCTTTAATTGGGCACTTCAAAAGATCACAATTAAGCTTTTTAAAAATACAAAGTTTTAGTTGAAAGAAATCCATGGGGACCTACACTGTTCCGTCTCCTGGTCTGAACCAATGGCCTTATTAAAAACAGGAGGGGGTGATGTACAAAGGCATCCTTCCTGAGTCATTGGTTAAAGGAAGCATTCAGACTGTCTCCTCCCCATTAATAGGCTAAGAATCAAGGGAAAAAACGGGAAGACAGACAATTATGCCCTAGTCAACTCTAATTCCCAAATGGAGATGTGCACCCCAAGAGGCCGCCTTGTTCCTTATGCCTGTGAAAGTGAAAGTCAGGGAAATACTTATGGTCCATACCTTGATCTGCTCAGAGCTCTGCCTCTGCATTTGTGTACTTCAGTACTGTCAACACTTGCATACATTGTCAATGGGGTCATCCACTTCTACTTTCAGGTTCTAAACAGCTCACTCCTCATGCTGGACGTGCCTCCCATGGCCTCAGCATCCGGTTATCCTGGTTCATTCTGCCCTCTGCTGGAAACTTGCTTTGTCCCTGCTGCGGTCACATTGGTCTCTAGTCTGGTGCTCTGTAACTCATGGTTGCTTTTCTAACATTAATCCTTTCTCCCTGTCCTTGGGTCCCTCTAATTCTAACAAGCAGAAATACTCATTATATTCCTAGTGTATGGAGCGCTGCCCAACCTCTGCAAGACAAGGACAAATTAAGGAATCTCAGTTCAGCAACTTCGAAATTTAACTCTGTTTTCCTTGCTTTCACTATGTTTGTTCTGTCCTTGAACCCCAGCTGATAGACTTTTGCCTTTTCAATGTCACCACGCCCACACAAGGTATCTACAATTCCTTTTTCTGCTCAGTGCTCTAGATCAGCTATGACAGAGGACCTTTGTTGTTAGTAGAAGGAGTCTTAGGCCTAAAGTCTTAAGGCTGAACTGCAGACTCCAGAGCTGAGTAAATTTGGTTCTTCCAGAATCTTCCTGTATCTGCTGGGGCTTCCATTGTTTTGGAAGGCTGGAATGGCTAGCGCCATAATCTACATGAGTGGCCAGTATAGCCTGATGCTCGTGGCCCTGTTACACAAAATCCTGACTTTCCTAGACACCCACCCAGTGCCAGTAACACACTCTCAAAAGGCCCCCAACCTCTGCCTGGTAGCACACGACTTCTCTTGGGTGGTTTGCGACAGGTAGGATGCAGCCTTGCATATCTTTCTGATTACTGGGAGGCTGCCCTTTCTGAGCAAGGTCCTGGCAATTACTGGGTTTGTGATGGAGATTTCTTGGCTCTAGCCTGTCCCTGGGTGAACACTGGGTGTAGGCTGGTTGTATTCATCATTTCTAGCTTGTTTCTTCAGCCCTGTTTCATTTCTGTTGACTTGTTGTGATGTCTGTCTATACAGGTTAGCACAGCTCACACTCCTTACATGAACCCAGGGAACAGGTTGAAATGATTAAAGGAAAGCACATTTATTATAAACTGATCCAAAGCCATTTGGGGCTTCTTGAGAAATACCACATTATCAACCCTCTGGAATAAAACAGCTAGGTGTCCAGTGAATATTCTCTTAATCATTCAGGACAGCTCTTCCTAATAACTATTTTCTCTAAGGTTCTTCACATTTCTCTAGTTATATTACAGGCAACTGATGCTTTATTGTCATTACAGAGTGACAAGTGGACATAGGTAAGAAAGGCAGTTAAATAATTATAAGGTTATCCATTTCAGCATTGTAGCAATAGTGCCATGTTAGACATAATCTTAATGTTCATCCACAGGTTACTGGTTGAATAATCTGTGGGTCATTAGCAAAAAAGAGTGATTTTCAACTATGAAATAAAATTTGTTTCTATCAAATGATATGATGTGATTTACTGGATGTATCATTAAGTGAAAAAAACAAGTAGACATTACTACATATTGTATATAACTCTACCTCTATGTAAAAAGGAAGGAGCACTGAGAATATATATTTATATGTTTGTTTACATATATGTATCTTACATGCTTTCCTGCAAAAAGAAATACAGGAAGTATATGCCAGAATCTGAAGTTAACAATTACTTGTGAGAAAAAAAGTTGGATAGGAATGGAAGCTGACTGTGGTGACTGACACCCATAATCCCAGCACTTTGGGAGGCTGAGGTGAGTAGATATCTTGAGCTTGGGAGTTCGACCCCAGCCTGGGCAACATGGTCAAATCCCGTATCTATGAAAAAAAAAATAGTGGGGTGTGGTGGTCCGCACCATAGTCCCAGCTAGTCAGAAGGCTGAGATGGGAAGATGGCTTGAGCCCAGGAGGCAAAGGTTACAGCAAGCCGACGTCATGCAACTGCACTGCAGTCTGGGTAATAGAGCCAGACCCTGTCTCAAAAAAAAAAAAAAAAAAAAAAAAAAGAAGAAGAAGAAGAAGAAAAGAAATGGAAATACAAATTTTCTGAGTATACCTGTGTTTTGGCACCATATACATGTTTTACATATTCAAAAACTAAAACTAAAGCTGAAAGAATGAAAATGTGATCTCCAGTAGATATGATAATAAAGAAAGAAACCTAACTATAAATAAAATTGTCAAAATAATCACTCAGGAAAAATCTTCCATTATTCTAGTAAGTTTTCATGAGACTGTTTTAACTATACACCCTCAGAGGGATACATTTCAAGGACAAAATAACTGAAAAATAAATTTTGACCTTAATGGGATTATTGTTGGGATTGATAATTGTGTGACATTTCTGAAACTCTTTTTCGTAAGCTGTGGGTTGAAAGAATTTTTCTGATGTTATCTTGTAGAATTTTTATGCTTTCAGGTCTTAGAGAAATAATCAGCAGAGTAAACAATCCACAGGATGGGAGAGAATCTTTGCAAAGTTTGCATCAGACAAAGGACTAATATCCAGAATCTACAAGGAACTCAAACAAATCGGAGAGAAAAAAAGAAACAAACAAACAAACAAAAAGTAGGGGGCATTAATAGACAGTTCTCTAAAGAAGACATACAAATGGACAACAAACATAGGAAAAAATATTCAACATCACTAATAATCAAGGAAATGCAAATCAAAACCACAAAGTGATGCCACTATACTCCTGCAAGAATGGCCATAATTAAAAAATTAAAAAATAATGGATATTATTTTTTATGGATGTGATGAAAAGGCATGGATGTGATGAAAAGGGAATACTTTTACAATGCTGGTGGGAATGTAAACTAGTACAACCACTAGTGAAAACAGTATGGAGATTCCTTAAAGAACTAAAAGCAGAACTTCAGTTTGATCCAGCAGTCCCACTACTGAGTATGTACCCAGAGGAAAAGAAGTCATTATATGAAAAAGACACTTGCTCATGCATGTTTATAGCATCAGAATTCACAATTGCAAAAATATGGAACCAGTCCAAATGCCCCATCAATCAACGAGTGGATAAAGAAAATGGGGTGTGTGTGTGTGTATTATTATATATGTATGTGTATATATGTGTATCTACATATGTATATATGTACATATATGTACATATATATTTTATATGTGTGTGTATATATACATATATATGTATATCTAAAAAATGGAATACTACTTAGCCATAAAAAGGAATGAAATAATGGCAGTCACAGCCACCTAGATGGAGTTGGAGACCACTATTCATAAAGTTAAGTAATGCGGAAGAGAAAAACCAAGCATCATTTGTTCTCACTTATAAATGAGAGCTGAGCTATGAGGATGCAAAGGCATAAGAATGACACAGTGGACTTCGGTGGCTCAAGGGGAAGGGTGGGTGGGGGTTGAGAAATGAAAGAATACACATTGGATATGTGTACACTGCTTGGGTAATGGGTGCACCAAATATAAGAAATCACCACTAAAGAGCTTATCTGTATAACCAGACACCACCTGTTCCCCCAAAACTATTGAAATAAAACAAAAATATAAATTATTTTTTAAATTCACTTAGCTATTGCAATTATTATGTCTCCTTGTGAACAATTGTGTACTGAACTTTTAGTGCTTCCCACATTTCTCAGAAAACTTGAATTTAAAAGCCACAGTCTTCCTTTTCTCCCAAACTCCTGTTATTTTAAAGGACAACTTCAAAATCCTTATGGGTGAACTGAATAAATGCCTAACCATAAAGATTCTTGAGCTCCTCGAATCCATAAATCTTCCTAGGTAGGGCACCTATTAGCCTGTGAATACACTGCTCCCCTGACAAGAAACAATGCATCTCTAAAACTTTGCTCTAATATTCAGTGTTCTAATATTTGTCTTCTGTGTCTCCAGCTGTCTCATTGCTTCTCCTCCACTCTTTCCCTTTCATCACCATCACATGGAATCCCTTCCTCCGTTCTGCAGCCTGTATACACAGTGTTGCATCACTTTACGACTTTTTACATTTCTTTATCATTACTCTTCATATATCTGGAAACCTGAATAGAATGGGATAATTAATGCCCTAATTCTTAATACTTTTCAACTGTTTTTCATTTTGCCTTTCAACTTTGACAGTTCACAGTAAGCATTTTATCTAGTTCCCAGTCTCAGAGGGAATGCTTCTAATATTTCACCATGAAGTATGATGCATGCTGGAGGTGTTCAGTAAATATTCTTTAGTGTGTCAAGAAAGAACCCTTTTATCCCCAGGATTCTAGGAGATTCTATCATTGATGACTTTTTAATTTCATCATTTGATTTTCTGTATGTATTGAAGTGATATTTCTCCTTCGTTCTGTTAATATAGAAAATTGCAACAATTGATATTCAAATATTAGACTAACTTCATATTCCTAGGGTAAATTCAACCATGGTCATAATTTATTTTCTTTTTGTATAGTTTGCTGAGTATCTGCAAATTTTTGAAGGGTTTGTATCTATCTCTATGCAAAAAGATAACATACTACTTACCTCTTTTATAATGGCCTTGACAGATTTTTCTCACAAAACAAGTTGGAAATATTATCTTTTCTTTATTCTCAAAAACATATTTAAGATTGCTACATTTCTTTTTTAAATATTTGCCAGAATTCATTAATGAAGTCATCTGGGCCTGAAGTTTTTTGTAGGAAGTTCTAAAAATGTTGTTTCATTATTGTTAATAGATATAGAATTATTTAGCATTCTTTTTTTCTGTCAGTTTTGTAAACTATCTCTCTAAGAATTTGTCCATTTAATTTATGTTCTCAAATATAGTAGACAATGTTGTAAATAATATTCCTATTTTAATGTTTGCAAGATCTGTCATGATACACACTTACTAATTTCTGTTTTATTCACTACCAGTTTCACTGGTTATCCATTGTATTAGTCTTTTACAAAAAATATATACTTTTGCTCAAAGAAAGTATAGTTGAGGTTTACAATGTGATGTTATGGTATACATACACATAGTAAAATGTCTACATAATGTGGCAGATTAACATATCTATTATCTCACACAGTTACTCTTTTGTGTGTGACAAGAGCAGCTAAAATCTACTTATTGAACAAAAATTCTTAACATAATACAATTATACTAACTTTAGTTCTCAGGTCGTACATTAGATCTCTGAACTTATTCATTCTATGTAGCTGCTATTTCATAACCTTTAACATACATCCTCCCATTTCCTCTCCATACCTCCCCCTGCCCTTGATAACCAGTATTTTGTTGTCTATATTTGTGTATTTATTTTTTAATATTACACATATATATTAGACTATACAATATTTTTCTTTCCGCATATGGCTTATTTACTTAGTGAAATGTCTTTCAGTTCCATTTATGTTGTGGCAAATAACATGGTCTCCTTTTTATGGCTTCCATTTGTCTATTTTATCTTTTGTTGTCTGTGTTTTTGTGGTCTTCTCCTATAAGTCTTCATTCAGACCAATGACCTGAAGTGTTTCCCCAATGTTTACTTCTGGAAGTTTCATAGTTTAGGTATTATATGTAGGACTTCAGTCCATTTAAATTTGAATTTTGTATATGGTGAGAGAAAGGAATCTAGCTTCATTCTTCTGCATATGCTTATCCAGTATTCTCAGCACCATGTATTGAAGAGAGTGTCCTTTCATCAGTGTATGTTCTTCGTGCTTTGTCAATAATTAGTTGGATGTAAATGCATGGATTTATTTCTTAGTCATCTATTCTTTTTAATTGTCTACGTGTCTGTTTTAATACTAATACCATACTTCTTTGGTTACTATACCTTTGTATTGTATTTTGAAGTCAGGTAGTGTAATGCCTCCAGCTTTGTTCTTTTTGCTCCGTATTGCTTTGGCTACTTAGAGTCTCTTGTGGTTCCATACAGATTTTAGGTTTTTTTTTCCTATTTCTGTGAAGAATGTCATTGGTGTTTTGGTAGAGATTGCATTGAATCTGTAGAGCCCTTTGGGTAGTGTTGACATTTTAACATATTAATTATTCCAATATTATGAACATAGGCTATCTTTTGTTTGTATTTGTGTGTTGTCTTCAGTTTATTACATCAGTGTTTATAATTTTCCTTGGAGATAACTTTCACTCCTTTGATTTAATTTATTCTACAGTATTTCATATGTTGTATGCTATTGTAAATGAAATAGCTATCTTTATTATTTTTCAGTTGTTCATTGTTGGCATGTATAAATGGCACTACATTTTTATGTCAATTTTGTATCCTACAACTTTTTGAATTTGTTTATACATGCTAACAGTTTTTAGGTAGAGTGTTTGTATCATGTTGTCTACAAACAAGCATAATTTGACTTCTTCCTTTCCATTTCAGGTGCACTTAACTTCTTTCTCTTGTCTAATTGCTCTGGCTAGGACGTCTAATACTATGTTAAATAAAGTGATGAATGTATTCATTCTTGACTTGTTTCCAATCTTAAGAGGAAAAGTTCAGTTTTCCCCATTGATTATGATGTCAGCTGTGAGTTTGTCAAATATGTTCTTTATTTCTGTATGTTCTTTCTATATCCAGCTTGTTCAGTTTGTATCATAAAAGTATGTTGAATTTTGTCAAATACTACTTTACCATCTATTGAAATGATGATTTGTTTTTTTCCTTGATTCTTTTAATATGATGTATCATGTTCATTGATTTGCATGTGTTGAACCATCCTTGCATCCCTGAAATGAATCCCTCTTGATCATGGTGAATAATATTTCTAATGTATTGTTGGATTCAGTTTGCTAGTACTTTAAAATAATTTTTGCATCTATGTTTATTAGGAATATTGGCCTGTAGTTCTCCATCTTTGTTCTGTACTTGTCTACTTTTTATACCAGGTATCAAAAGTAGACAAGGTAATGTTGACCTCATAGCATGAGTTTAAAAGTATTCTGTTCACTTGATTTTTTGGAATAGTGTGAATAGAAGTGATATTAATTCTTCTGTTAAAGTTTGGTAGAATTCAACAGTGAAGCTCTCAGGTCCTAGACTTTATATTGATGGGAGACTTTTTATTACTGCTTTGATTTCATTACTCATTATTGATCTGTTCAGGTTTTGCATTTCATCATGGTTCAATCTTAATAGGTTGTATGTGTCCATTAATTAGTCTATTTTGATAGGTTTTCCAATTTGTTGGCGTATAGTTTTCATAGTAGTCTCTAATGGTCAATTGTCTTTCTGTGGTATCACTTATTTCTTTCATTTCTAATTTTACTTGATTCTTCTTTCTTTTTTCTTAATCTAGCTAATAGTTTGTCAATTTTGCTGGACTTTTTGAAGGCAAACCTTTCATTTTTTTGGTTTTTTGTGTGTCCATTTTATTTATAGCTGATCTGATTTTTTTTTTCTTTTTTGCTTTTGCATAGCAGGGAGGCTGAGGCGGGGGAAATGCTTGAGCCTGGGAGGTGTGCACCATCACACCAAGTTAACTAATTAATATTTTGTGTGTGTGGAGACAGGGGTCTCCCTATGTTGTCTAGGCTGGTCTTGAACTCCTGGGCTCAAGAGATCTGCCTGCCTTGGCTTCCCAAAGTGCTGGAATTACAGACATGGGCCACTGTGTTTCACTGGCTCTGATTTTTATTATTTTTGTCATTCTGCTAATTTGGGGTTTGGTTTGTTCTTGCTTTTCTAATTCCTTGAGGTGCAAAATTAGGTTGTGTCAAATCTTTCTACTTTTCTATTGTAAGCTTTTATTGCCATAAACATCTCTGGTAGCACTATTTTTGCTGTATCTCATAGATTTTAGAATATTGTATTTCCATTTTTACTTGTTTCAAGAAATGTTGAAATTTCTGACTTAATTTCTTCATTGACCCAGTGATCATTTAGGAATATGTGTTTTAATTTCCATGTATTTGTATAGTTTCCAAAGTTCCTCATTGTATTCCATTGTGATCAGAAAAGATACTTGATAACATTTTAACATTTTTGGATTTGTTGAGACTTGTTCTGTGGCCAAACGTAGGGTTTACCCTGAAGAATGTTTCACATGCTGATGAGAAGAGTGTATATTCTGCAGCAGTTGGGTAAAATGTTTCCTAAACATCATTATGTTCATTTGGTCAACGTGTTGTTTAACTGATGTTTCTTTATTAATCTTATGATCTTATATCTAGATGAACATCCATTACTGAGAGTGGGGTGTTGAAGTTCCCAGTTATTACTGTATTATGCTCTGTCTCTCCATTTAACTCTATTAATGATTTTGTTAAAAATTTGTGTGCATTGATGTTGAGCCATATATATTTACAATTCTTGTATCCTCTTTCAGAATTGACCCCTTTATCATTATATAGTGACATTATTTACATCTTTTTATGGTCATTGACATGAAGTCTAAATTATCTGATAAAAGTATAGTTACTCTTGCTATTGTTTTGGTTTTTATTTGCTTGGAATATCTTTTTCCATTCTTCCATTTTTAGTCTGTGTGTCACTGTATGTGATTTCAGTTTCTTTTAGGCAGCATGTATTTTTTCTTGTTTTTTTTTAAATTATTCATCCACTACTCTACATGTTTTAATTGGAACATTTAGTATATTTACATGCAATACATGCAATGTTTATTTATTTGTTTATTTTGGTTGTTTTATAACTTCTCTCTTCCTTTCTTACTTCCTTTGTGGTTAATGGTTTCCTCTAGTAGTATATTTTAATCTATTGTTTTTGAGAGTTTATCTCTGATTTTAGTGTTATCTATTATACGCTAAAATATATATGCATATATATACTTTTGCTTTGTGGTTACAATGAGGCTTACAAAAAAAATCTTATGGATATAATAAGTAAGTTTAAACAGATGACAAGTAACTTTGATCATAAATAAACGTACAAATAACAAAAACTCTACACTTTAACTCTATCTCCCCTATTTTGACATTTTTATGTCTTAATTTACATCTTTGTATATTGACTATCTCAACAGTTTTCCGTAGTTATTTTTATTTTTGGATAGATTCATCTTTGTGTTTCATACTAGAAATATGAGTGGTTTACACACCATAATTACAGTGTTAAAGTATTAGTTCTGTATATTTACTTTTGCCAGTGAGTTTTATACCTTCAAGTGTTTTCTTTTTGTACATTTATATCATTTTCTTTTAGACAAAAAACTCTCTTTAGCATGTCTTGTAAGAGAAGTCCAGTGGTGATGAATTACCTTGGTATTTTTTTTTTTTTTTTTTGTCTGAGAAAGACTCTGTCTCTCCTTCATATTTGAAGAAGGGCTTTGCTGGATATAGCATTTCTTCTTGAAAGTTTTTTTTTCTTCTTCAGCACTTTGAATATTTCATCCTAGTCCCTCCTGGCCTGTCTGGTTTTTCCTGAGAAGTCTCTTGCCAGATGAATTAAAGGTAGTTTATGTGTTACTGACTTCTTTTTGCTTGCTTATTTTAGAATCCTTTCCTCGTCTTTGATATTTGAGCTTTTGATTATCATATGCCTTAGGACAGTCTTATTTGGGCTGAATCTGTTTAGTGATGTGTAACCTTCCTATTCCTGAATAATTGTATCTTTCTCTAGGTTTGAAAAGTTGTCTCTTATTGTTTTGTTTAATAAGCTTTCTACCCCCTTGCTCTTTCTCCACTCTTCCTTTAGTGCTAATTATTCTGAGATTTGCAAGAAATATATGCTTTATATCTTCCAGATGTTCCTTATTCTTCTTCATTCTTTTTTTTTCTGATTGTATATTGTTCAATAGCCTGATCTTCAAAGTCGCTGAATTTTCTTCTGTTTCATCCTTTCTGTTATTGAGAACCTCTAATTATTTTTCAGTTCAATAAATTAATTTCTCAGTTCAGGATTTCTGTTTAATTTTTAAATTATTCAGTTTCCTTGTTAAATTTACCTGATACATTTCTGAATTGCTTTTCTGTGTTGTCTTAGAGTTTGCTGAGTTTCTTGAGGATTGTCTTTTTGAATTCTTGATCTGAAAACTAACACTATGGTTAGTCACTGGCTCCCTTCCCCCCCCAGTCCCTTTAGGGAGGTCATGGTTCCCTGTTTGTTGTTGTTTATTGTAGATACATGTCTATGGCTTCACACTTAAGAGGTATTCTAGTTATTTATTCTAGTATTTGCTGTCTGGCTTGTTTAGGTCTTTTGAAGGTATGTGTATTAGAGGTTCTTTGCAGTTGCCTGTGAGTCCCCTTAGTCCTAGATCACTGTTTCCTTATCAGTACTTGATGGTGCCTTAAGTCAGTGTTAGCCTTGGCTCTTGCAAACATGAAGAGCACTGCCCATCCTGGAGGGGGAAAATTCCAAAATGGATATGTGGAAAGGCTGGTGTGGGTGCCTGCCCAGAAGACCTATGGAACATGCCTCCTATAGCATAGTGCTAGTAAATAGACACTGTGATTTAGCATCTCCTTTCACTAAGATAAAGATCAGGGTTTTATAGGCTGATTTTTTTGTTTAGTTCTTGCTGTTCTCATTCTTCGCAGCTGCCTTTAGGGGTTTTCTACCTAAACACATTTGGAATGCTGCTCATGGCTTGAGACAGAAATGGTTTTTCTGCAAGGAAATCCAAAGTGATGGGGAAGCTAGTTGTCAGCCCCAATTTCACTTTTTCCAGGGCAGAAGCCATAAGTCCAGGAGGAATTTTCTGTGCATGGTGCCTGGTAGATTGGGAGGGGAGCATTGTGGATAGAGAATTCTATTTCTATTACCATTTTCTCTGAGTTTTTAACCTCTTTGTGCCCCTGGGGACTTTCTCAGCTTCCAGATTTGAGTTCTAGGATATTGCTGGTGACGATCTTGGCATTAAATATTTGTTTTTGGTTTTCTTTTGGGGAGAGCGAAGCCAGATTACTTCTACTTCACAGTTCCTGTGCATCACCTGCAGCTAGGGCCGGCTTCACGTGCTACTCTCTGGACTCTTTCTGGACTGGCCACCGCTGTGCCCCAGAAAGAGCTCGCTCTGTGGATCATAAACTCACCCTCACAAGGGGCCCTTAAATAAAATAAATAGCAGCCATGGTTTTAAACTGAGATCCTCAACAAGGTCCTGACAGACAAATCATAATGGAGTCACTTATGCTAAATGCCACAGAATCAAACAGAATTTAAGAATGGGTCTGTTTTTCCAAAAGAAAACAGGAGATTCACAGCAAGTAGTTATAAGAAGCCCGGATAATCTGACATTAATTCATACCAGGGAAGTAACTTTGAACCACCAATTCAAAGTTCCACCAATTCAAAGGAACAATTCTTGTTCCTCATTTCGCCTTAGTTCATTCTTTTCTGCCTGTAAGATCCACCACCCCTGCTCTGCTCAGCAAAGCACCTTTCTATTTCACAGACTGAATGCTGCACTATCACTGAATCCGTAATTAAAGCTAATTCGTTATTAATACGGTTTGGCTGTGTCCCCACCCAACTCTCACTTTGAATTGTAATAATCCCCACGTGTCAAGGGCAGAGCCAGGTGGAGATAATCGAATTGTGGGGGTGGTTTCCCCATTTCTGTTCTTACGATAGTGAATAAGTCTCATGAGATCCGATGGCTTCATAAAGGGGAGTTTCCCTGCACAAGCCCTCTTGCCCGGTCACCACGTGAGACATGACTGCTCCTCAGTTGCTTTCTGCCATGATTGGGAGGCCTCCCCAGCCAGGTGGAACTGTAAGTCTGTTAAACCTCTTCCCTTTATGAATTACCCAGCCTCAGTTACGCCTTTTTTAGCAGCATGAGAACAGACTAATAGAGTTCTTAAACTCAACTTCTTAAAATGTCATTCTTTGACAGCCTAGAACCATTTTATTTGCCCAATGAGTTATGGCTCTTCTCATCCAAAAGTATATATAGAGAGAGTTGTTGTTGTTTCTTATTTCTGAATATTCTTTAAGAGCCTTACAAAATTCACAGCTTCTTGGTGGCTCAACAGGTTGATACTACAGACTTCATGAGCAAGGCTTTCAGTTAGATTTTGCCAAAGGGATGCACTGACAGGGTATGGAAGGTTGGCAGGACCTTCTCTGCTTCCTTTCTGCTAGAGCATTGGATGACTACAGCTGAAATTCCCTGTCTAAAATCACAAGTCACATACAGAAGCCCTCTTCTATAGCTACCGTGATAACTCCCTTTCAAATTCTAAGAAATATATTCTCTCCTTGCTCCTTCTTATGTTTTTAATTTAATCCACTTTTTTTCCAGTTTTGTTAGTTGAAGAGTCTGTCAGAATTAGTGTACCAATTTTTGAAAGCGAATTCTTCATCTACTTTTCATGGCTTCAAATGGCCTTAGATGTAATACCCCACTGATGGACAGCTGCACTTCAAACCTGTTTAAGTTATAAACACAAATATCTAATTGTCTGTTGGAAAACTCCATCCCAATTTACCATACATATCTACAACACAACAGGTTGCAAATTAAATGTTTTATATCTAGCTCAAATGTGTTATTTATCTCTGATTTCTTACCCAGTTGAATAATCATTGTCAATTAAAAAATTTATATTCAGGTGACATGTATTCAGGCCAGAAATATGTGAAACTTTAATTGTGAATTTCTGAGATTTTTTAACTCTCCATTTAGATAAAGTTTAAGAATCTCATGTTTTTTGCTGTCTTCTTCTGCAAGAGGGGGTTATTTATTTTTCACCTTTCACTTATGATTGAGGTTTTCGTGAGTCTCAGTTGTATGCACTCTTCTATTGAACTCCTTATGCTGGGAAGGCTGTACAATTCTTCTCATTTATATGTTAAAAAGAGAAGCTGAAGAAAGTCAATGTTAGCGGAAACTTTTGAATGAAAATTGACTTTCTTGGTTTCTTGAGTCACAGGAATTTTATTTTAAATTTATGTCTGTTGACCAAAAAAGAAGATGCCAAGGCAAAGTTAATATACGTAGAGAGTTCATTTGCACTAAACTTCTGGATTGCAACCTGGGAGCATAGACTCAAGTTGCCCTGAATATACCCTTCAATTAGCAGCAGTCACAAGTAGATTTTTAAAGACACACACACAAAAAAAAAAAAAAAAAAAAAAGAGGAAGGGGGAGTGAGCTGATACAAAGTTCAGGGTTTCTGATTGATTTAGGGAAACAGCATTGATTAGTGATTGGCTACACATTGTCAAGCTATAGGGTGTTGGTTATAGTGTCCGGAGTAATATGAGGTTAATGTGTTGCCATTTGTGTCAATAGCAGGTTTAAGAGATGAACACACAACTCAAGGGAGAAGCAGGATATAAACCGCTGCAGTCTCATTTAACATCTCTCTGGGCCTAATAATTTAAAAGGACTCATATTCCTCAGATACAAGTTTTTTTTTTATTCCTCATGTCTGAGCTTTAAATTCTTCCTTTCTCTTTCTTTTATTCCTCTATTTTTTTCATTTTAAGGCAAATTCAGTAAATCATCTTTCTTATTTTGATCAAGACCCTTGTTTCCAGTGGGAACATTTTATGGTATTTATCCCTCCATTAAGTTGGTTGATCCCTTTACTATGATCAGTCTTGAGTATCTTGAGAGGGTGGTAGATGAAGCACCTGTTGCCCTGACCTTTATTTCTCATGGAGAACATGTACCATGGAGGTCATTTAACTTAAAAACAGAGTTTGAGATCCAAAGAATCTTGATGTATTTGTAAATAGCCTAAGTAGTTTTAACTTTGAGTTCCCTGGTCCTTCTGGCTCAATGTTCCACACATAAAGAAAAAAACCTGAGGATCATTTGATGCAAGTGCTGCAGTGTTGGCTGTAGAAAACAAAACAAAACAAAAAATAAACAAGGAAAACCCTTCGTTCTTCATCAAAATTTTTTCTCTTCTACTCATGGAATGAAGTAGTCACTGAGAGGTAGGTGACCTGCCAGAACCTACACTTGCCATGCTTCCTTGTCTCTAGGTATAATTGTCTCTTCTTACCACAGAGTTATAGGAAGCAGGTGTGCTTATTTTACTGTCAATTTTTCCTTCCACCACTTGGGTATAAATGGCTCCAAGATTAGGATACTGGGACAATAAGATTAAGTCTTCTCTGTCACTTAAAGAGAGTTACTTGTCAATAGTTAACACCTTTACAGAGCAATAAGTAACTGTTATTTTGTTAAACCACAAAAATTTGGGCAGTTAATTTGTTACCACAGTGCTATAGTTTGAACGTTTGAATCCCTTCAAAATTTATATGTTGAAATCCTAGCCTCCAAGGTAATGGAATTAGGAAGTGGGAAGTTTGGGAGATAATTAGGTTGTGGGGGCAGAATACTCATGAATGGGATTAGTGCCCTTCTAAAACAAAAGACCCAAGAGAGACCTCTTGTCCTCTCCAGCATGTGAGAAGACAGCAAAAGATGGCTATCCATAGAACCAGGAAGCAGGTGCTCACGAGACACTAAATTTGCTAGTGCCTTGATCTCTTGGACTTCCCAGACAGCAAAACTGTGAGAAATAAATTTTAGTTGTTAAGCCATCCATCTTATGGCATTCTGTTATTGCAGCCCAAGTAGACTAAGACATACAGATAGTGGTTGGAATTCACATTTATTGAGTTCTGTAATTACTGCAATTGTATTAGTAATTATTAAATTCTGCAATTTTAAAATTAAATTTCCAAAATTATTAAATTCTGGCATTTTTACACGTTACTTTTAATTTTTCTGGTACACTTAGTTGGCAGATTTTATAACTAATTTACAAGCAAGAAAACTGAGACTCACACAGGCTTATCTTGTCCAAAGTTAAAGCAAAACACTTAAGCATTTATCATTTTTACATGGCCAGAATGTTTTCCCTTCATTACAATTGTAACAGCAAAATTTCTTCTCCTTATCCACTGAGTGGTTACATGACTCATCTTGGCCAATGAATCTTCCATTCCACCAGTTACACTAATACCAGAGTAGACATTTTGATACCAAACAGAGACTAATCAAGGTCTCCACAGGACTTGGTGGACAGATACTGAGATAGAAAAATTCATTCCATTGGAGCTACTTACCTAGAACATGTTCCCAAGCATCTTTTTTTATTGGAGGAACTAACTTCCTCTGCAAAATAAAGTCAAGCATGAATAAGGGAAGATCAAAGAAAGAGTCCTGGCCATGTTGAATTCTGGTTCTAGCCCTTGAGACCCTGGCAACTGTAACTATATCTTGGTTCCTGTGAACTTTCCCAGCAACCCTCACAGTTACCTGAGCCAATAAAGTTTCATTTATGCTTTAACTTGTTTGTGCTGAGTTTGTTACTTATTGCCAAAAAAGCCTAACTAACATAGTCATAGAATTTCACATAAAAGCGCCATAAGCCAGGTTTACTTAATGACTAAAACTTCCTATTGTATCTCTTTCCCAGTACTTTTAGCTAAGCCTTATTTTAGCTAAGCTGTATCTATATATGTTGTTATTGCTCAGGCTTTTTTGACAGGGTAATTCACATCTTTCTTGTGTATTTATTTCTTTGAGATCAGACAGCATTCTTACTGGTATTTTATGAATTGAGAAAATTGACAGCTGCGATGTCCTCCTATGTCTCGTCTTAACTTCTGTTGAATTTAGGAACCAAAGTTCAAAATTGAAAAATTAAAATTGTATGAAAGTCTCATCTCAATCACAGTTCATTTTTTAAGTAAAAAAAAATTTTTCTTTCTAGCATCTCCAATTGTTCAAAGTTTTGAAACTTAGAAAAATGATATTTTAAATCTCTCTCTAAATTTATGTGTGTATAGAACTAAAACTGTTGGGTTAAAAATTAAGCATAGGAAGAAGCTGCAACATCACTGGGTTTATTTTTTGATGAGAAGCCGGTAATGGGGCAGGCAGCACCTTTCATGCTTTCAGTACATGCGTCAGATATACAAACAGGCCTGGAATGAAATCCCCATAGAGTTTTCCCAGAGGAGGAAACCATATTTTAACTTAGAACTCATTCTGTTCATATAAATTCAAATTAATGTTTTATCATTACACTGGGTGCCTCCCAGGTATAGGATAAGAAAAGAAATGCTCATGGTTGTGTCTATGACAGCAGACACAGAATGCTAATGCAGACAAAAATCCCCTCGTTGCTATCACTGGGTATGCCATAAAAGAAGCAGCTTTTTTGTTCACAGCTGTAAAGAGGAAGGATCCACCTTTTGCTCAAACCCCAGTCAGAAAGTTACTCTTTTCTCTTAATAGAGAAGAGTTTATCAACCATCTTGGTATAGGGAACAGGTAACTGACCAGAGACTTAGAAAGCCAACGTTAGAAAGGCAAAAGGTATAGAGCCATATGAAGAAAGCAAAACCGTGCCTCCAAACCTGTAATTTGTAGAAGACATTTAATACATCCTGTTGGAAAGAACAAAAGTTTACTTTAAATGTCATGCCAAAGGCATCCAGCTTGAAGTACAAATTGAAGTAACAAATAAGCAGAGGGAAAGAATTTTATCTCCTGTATCAAGAAAGGACAGAACATGAGTATTAACTTTTAAAAGGAGATAAGAGATGAGGAGATCATAGGGTACTTGCAAAGAAACCTGTAGAATATAGGATTGATTGATTTATGGCATGACTTTTGTGTCACAACATTCATAATTGTTTTATAAAATTACGCTGAAGTAACTTTGGAGTTACATGCTCATGCTTTCAATTCCACAATTAATACTGCATCTATAGGCCACATAAAGCCATGAGTTGAAGAAATCTTGAAGCATGTATGAACTGTGGGTCCCCACTTGACGACTGTAGTCAAGAAGTCAAGACTGAGCCTCCCTTAAAAATAAGTAATCTGACTCTTCTCCAACCCCTCCTGTCTCCCAAGGAGCAACAGCCTATCTGAGTGCTGAGGGTCTGATGATGTCCCTGGCCTGGATTTCCCTAGTTGGTGGTATTAGGAATCTCATTGCTGAGCACTGCCTGGACAGCCCTTGAGGCAGCAAACTTTGTTTTTTCTCCCTGTTGGAAAAAAACAAAGGTTTTGTGTCCAGAATTTGTTGCTTCCAGTGGGTTCTTGGTCTTGCTGACTTCAAGAATGAAGCCGCAGACCCTCACCATGAGTGTTACGTCTCTTAAAGATGGTGTGCCCAGAGTTTGTTCCTTCCCATGTTCAGATGTGTCCGGAATTTCTTCCTTCTGGTGGGTTCGTGGTTTCTGACTTCAGGAATGAAGCCGCAGACTTCATTTGAGTGTTACATTGAGTGTTACAGCTCATAAAGGTAGTGCGGACCCAAAGAGTGAGCAGCAGCAAGATTTATTGTGAAGAGCAAAAGAACAAATCTTCCACAGCATGGAAGGGGACCCGAGCAGATTGCTGCGGCTGGCTCAGGTGGCCAGCTTTTATTCCCTTATTTGGCTCCACCCACATCCTGCTGCTTGGTCAGTTTTACAGAGTGCTGATTCGTCCATTTTACAGAGTGCTGATTGGTCCATTTTACAGAGTGCTTATTGGTGCCTTTACAATCCTTTAGCTAGACACAGAGCGCTGAGTGGTGCATTTATACAGATTGCTGATTGGTGCATTTACAATCCGTTAGCTAGATACAGAGCTCTGATTGGTGTGTTTTTACAGAGTGCTAATTGGTGTGTTTACAATCCTTTGACTAGACACAGAGCTCAGGTGCGTTTTTACAGAGTGCTGATTGGTGCATTTTTAATCCTGTAGCTAGACACAGAGTGCTGGTCAGTGCATTTGCAATCATTTAGCCAGACACAGTGCTGATTGATGTGTTTTTACAGAGTGCTGATTGGTGCATTTACAATCCTTTAGTTAGACACAGAGCACTGATTGGTGTGTTTACAATCCTCTAGCTAGACAGAAAAGTTCTCCAAGTCCCCACTCAACCCAGAAGCCCAGCTGTCTTCACCTCTCAGTTTGTTCCCTGAGGGCAGCCTGCCTTTTTTCAGTCTCTCTTTTTTGACTGAATGGGGCATTGGAATCTGTTTGATTCAGCTGTTCCTCAGTGTAAGCAGCTGTCCCAGTGTCTCAGGAATCAAGGATTTTCTGGGATGGGTACTTTCAGTGCTAAAACCAGTACAAACTCAAAATTGGAACAGTTTGTCACCCTAAATCAAGGTCCCCATTCAAGAAAGGTGATAGATGGCCTTGGCACAGTCTCTGCTCTTTTCATTTCAAGTTTTTCCTAAATGTGGGAGGTGGAAATCTGAGTGCCGGTGGAATCAACAATGATGAGGATGATAGAGATAATAACACTGTTGATAATCACTGCGACCTAATGATTCTGCAGTTATTATTCTAAAGATTTTTACATGCATTATCTTACTCCGTGTTTCCAAGAACCCTAGCATTAGCAAAAGTGTCATCCCTATTTAATACGTGGAGAACAGAGGGCAAAGAATTTATGAAACTGAATCCATGTCCACCTGGTGAGGTAGTGGTACAAGGCGAGAAAACAGGCAGTCTAACACCTGAGCTTGCACACTTAAACACTACCATATTTTGATGCTCCTTTAATCAGTGACTCTAAGGTCCACTGATTCAGTTAGAACCTGGGTGAGCCAGGAGTGGGTCCTGGGCCACTTGACTCCAATCTTTCCCCTGACATCAACCCAGAAACTCTACTTAGTTCCAGTGATATTTAATGGGGTTTTCTGAAAATGTGTCTGCTAGTCACACTACATGGCACTTTTGAAAAAGGAAAAGTTCCCTTGTCCCCCTCGCAGGCTGTGCAATGGGAATGTGGCCTGCTTCTTCAGTGCCCTGCTACTCAAACCTCTAGGGGAGCATACAGTCAGTCAGGTTGTGGGGCTCTGACCCCACGGCAGTGTCTGGGGTGAATGTTCACAGCTCCTAAAGCCCCATTGGGTGTGTGTTACAGGGTGCTCTTTTACTTTCGCTGTCTATAGGCTTGTGTTAACCAGCTCAGTTTAGACCCTCTCCCTTGTTGAAGGACAGAGGGCTTTTTGTATCCCGGGTTCTTGCCTTGGCATACTGGAAGAATCAAATCACATGTGGGCTTGGAGAATGAATGCGAGATTGTAATGAGTGGAGGTAGCTCATGGGAAGTCAGAAAGGATGGAATGGGAAGATTTTTCCCTGGAGTCCAGCCACTCACAGGCCGGGGCTCTCCTCCAACTCCCCAGCCAAACTCTGCATCCTTCTACTTTATCTGTCGGTGGCCTAGCCGTGTGCCAGTGCCTGTCGGTGTGTTCCTCTCCATGTCCAGTCACCCAGGTATTCCTCCACTGATGTGCTCCTCTTGATGTCCAGCTGCCTGTGTGTTCCTCTGCTGATGTGCTCCAGCCGCCTGTGTGTCTGCCTGCTAGGACTTTGGGGGGTTTCCATAGGTATAGTATGGGGGAGTGGCAGGCCAGGGTAGTCTTGGGAAATGCAGCATTTAGTTGGGAAATGCCTGTCCTCACCCAGATCCATGGGGGTGGAGCCCTAACCAGGGACCATGCCCTCCTCTATCCAGCACTTCCTTTCTTCCCTTCTGTGTGTCTCTTTTTTTTTTTTTTTTTTTTTTTTTTTTTTTTGAGACAGAGTCTCACTCTGTCACTCATGCTGGGTGCAGTGGCAGCAATCTCGGCTCACTGCAACCTCCACCTCCTGGGTTTAAGCAATTCTCCTGTTTCAGCCTCCTGAGTAGCTGGGAGTACAGGCGCCCGCCACCGCGCCCCACTAATTTTTGTATTTTTAATAGAGACAGGGTCTCAGACTCCGGACCTCGTGATCCACGCTCCTGGGCCTCCCAAAGTACTGGGATTACAGGCGTGAGCACCCACGCCTGGCCCCCTTTTGTCTACTAAAATTCTTTCTCTTGGGTTTCCATTTTCTCGTTTTTAAGAAGATAATAATTTTCATTATCACCAAATTAACAATCTTGTCATGATTATGCTTAATCATCTATGTGAACAACAATTTTAAAAGAGAGAAATATTGATTAGACTATCAGACTTCCAGCAAGCTTTCACAGAGTGGAGAAAAAATAAAATAACACACATGTGACTACAATGTGGAAGTGATACAGAAGTGCTGAAAAGAGAAGAGCATGGTCCCCTCTGTCTCAAAAAAAAAGAATTTGCTTCATTAACCTCTATTTTCTAGGACCATAGAGTGATGGAATGCACCCAGGTGTTGGGACAGTATCTAAGTCAGTCTAAGAAATCTGCCGTGTTTTGTAGAATCCTCTGCAAGAGATGCAACCAACAGCAGAGATTTGCTTGAATAAAGATGCCAGTTTCCATTGATCTATGAACATGTGCTCTACCCTCTGATTAGAATGGAATAAAATCTATCATTTGACATTGGACCATCCGGATGTGGATCTAATAAGTAATAAAAATGTATGTGTAGAGTACCTGTTGAGGGCTGCTTGGCTGTACGATCGTTCTCTCATGCTTCTGCACAGAATATAGAGTAAAAATTTCCCAAATAGAATATATATTTCTGGTGAATGCAATCTTATTTTTCAAGCCTTGGGGAAAATGACTCACTGCTGCTCTTTATTTATATATCCGTATTGCATAAGTTGACTATCTGGAAAGGGAGGAAGAGTTCATACTGCACATGGTACACCTCCAACTCTCCTCTGAAGGAAAGAAGTAAATTGGTATAACAAAGAACACCAGAGAAGTCTTGTCAACATCACTTTCTGATGGCAAAGCCAGGTATAATTGAATACATGGTTAAGAAAACTAAACACTGCCTGCAGGCCTTGATATCTGCATTATCTAGTGTAGTACTGAGGAGATTACATTATGTTTCCCTACTAGTGCCATATTTGTAAATGATAGTATATTTTTTAAAAAGTAACTAATGTCCATAGTGAGAAGTTTGGCAGTTGACTCACATCATCTTTCTACTGAGATGATATTCTATTTTAAATCAGATGTACACCCAGTCTCGGGCTCTTCGTCTCTGTTGCCTCGAAGAGTGTCTTTAGGAAACTCATCCTAAAGCTCATCTCATCATTTCATGTGGCCTCCACAGCAGGCTTTTGATTTTCACTGCAGTTTCTGCCCATAGTGCACACTGGGTGTTTCCGTTGCTCTTGCTTGTCAGTCGACCAGGAATTCAGTTCAGCTTCACTCTTCTATGGCTCTCCCACTCAGTCTTGTGTGAACCTATGAATTCCAAGATTTGAGGATACTTCAAGGACACTTCAGGCCCCATAAGTACCTACTCAAGCTCTTCAAGCTCTATCATCATCATCATCCAACTATATTTTATTGACATTTCTTACATTCCAGGTAGCTTCCAATATTAATGGCTACAATTGACAGAGCAATTACTATGACCCAGCTATAACAGAGATGCACACATATAGACTCACTGTACACTCACACACAATCTCTGCAAGGTGGATGCCATCATCATCCCAGTGTTTAAGATGAAGGGCATGAGGTACAGCTAGGAAGTGGCAGTGCTGGCATTTGAACCTTGGTAATACATCTCAAGTCTCTGTGCTCTGCATCACTGGACTATGTTGACCTTTATATTTGTTACTAAATTTTATCTCAATTGTTAAAAATCTGTATGTTGGTGTCTATTCCAGTTTTATAGTTGAAGACATGATAACTCAAAAAGATTGAACAAACTTCTCACAGCCCCACACCCAGTTAGAGGCAGAATTGGAGTTTGAATCTAGGTGTAGCTGACACCAAAGAACATGCATTTTACAGTAAAATAGTTTCCCTCTGTTGTGGTTTCATAATTTTGAAATTCATGTATTGATTGCATTCCATCTGTTATGATATTTATCTTTCACATGAATGTTAAAAAGCACATTGTTAGGGCTTACCATGAGCCAGACACTAGATTTGGACAATGCTGTCAACACATATGAGGACAGTCAAAAAAATAGACAGTGGCCAGTCTCTAACCTCTAAATATCAGACATGGAGTTGTCACACTTTCAACAAAGAACCTGCGCAGTCAATGGGAACTCCATTTGTTAATTACAGTTTTGTAGGATTCTGCAGCCAGGAGTTAACCAGGGAGCAAAGAGGAGGCTAAAAGCTAACAAAGCTCTGCCTGCCATCCCTACCTAGCCTGTGAAACAGGGCTACACTTTTTTCTGCCCATGTATGCAAATTCTTAGAAAGAGGGAAGCTTTAAAATTTTTTTTGATTGAAAACCACAGCTTGGAAATATGTTCACAAAGTCATTGCAATGACTTTATACTCGATTTGAGTTCTATTGAGAACCTTCATAAGAAACCTCTGATCCTAGCTCAGGAGACCCTCCAGGCTGATGCTGTCAGTCTTTGATGACCTTGTTTGCTGGTCTAGCAATTCCTGAAGCTTTATAATTGCCCAACCAGCCAGTTTCACATTCCGGCCCTGTAACTCTGTTTTTTCTTGAAATTAGGTAAGTACGTTTTTCTTCTTTGTCTCTCTGGGAACATTCTAATCATTGCTTAAAGACTAAGTCTATTTTAATTTCTTCAGCAAAGATGGTTCTGCTCTTTAATTGTAGTTGATAATTCCCTTCTTCCTACAACTTCTATGCCTTGTGTTTCTTATTACTGTATTTATAATTGGCACCAAATTTATATGTTTACATATCTGTCTCTCCTTCTAGATTGTACATTCTCTGGGGCATGAGAGGTGCTCTAATTGAGTATATTATCTAGACTAGAAAAGGCAGACTGTGTTTTAAAAAGCTTTGAGCTTGGGAGCCCCTTAAGAACTTCAGCTTGGCTAGGACTGCAAATGTCTGCAAGCAGAGTAGTCAGGTCACCAGGTCAGAGTCCCCACAGTGACCTGGAGCAAGAAATCAGATTCCTTGGGACAGTAGGCTGGTCTGAGGCAAGACCCAGTGGTGATGTGATTTTGTGCCAAGGTCACTGGAGAGAAGCAAATAACATGAGAGACAGAAACTGGGCACCGGCCCCAACTGTGAAGGCATGCCCCTCAGCCTTTAGCTAGGAGAGACAACCAACACTCAAGGCCAGATGGGAGCAACTGCAGGAAGGGAGCAGGCCAAGCAGAAAGGACTTAGGACAAGAATGATCAGGGCACATGCCTTTGTGTGTTGGGGCCACATCCCTGTGGCCTGGGGAAGGTGCAGGGTTAGGATAGGATGGACCAATTTACAGATGAAATTTCAATTCTAAAATCCTGATACTGAGGGAAGAACACCTATTTTTACCTTTGAAAGGCATTTTCAAAATCTTTGGTCACCGATGCATGGTGACTTCTAGAAAAAATTTAAGAGCTTACCCTCTGGTGTCGTTGGTATTACTAGCAGGTTATGGCTTTGCTACATCTGTTTCTCTCAGTGAAATGCAGCCTAGCATGTCTTTTAGAACAATGAAAGAATGGACTGCATTTTCTGATGGCTTTATCTGATGTCATAAATGAATGAAAGTTGAATGTTTCTTTGAGTGCTTTAAGAAACACATTGAATGCTAATTAGCTAATAGGATAACAGAATTGGTCCCCGGAAGTGAGCATCAAAGATGAAAACATTGTGAAGAATATTTAGGATTTGGAAAAAGGATTTTGGCTTCTGAGAATGTTCAAGGCCATTTCTGGTTTCATATATTCCGGTAAAAACCTGAGGGATCCTTGTTTATGTACTCTAAGGGATTGTGCTAACTTTTTCTTGAATGGAGAGGATAGCAGTGGCACATGTTTAATTCATGTCAGTGTAGGGACTTATAAGAATTAATGCCAATTGCACTCACATTCTACATGTGCCAGGGACCCTGCCATGCAGGATAGAAGCACATTTTCCTACTTCCATTTACCACACATTTATGCACTCATTTTAGAACCATAAAATGAATTTGCAATGGGTCTGGGGAGCCCTGAAATTCATACTGCTTCTCTTTCAGAAGAGGAGGCCAATGGTTGTTGAGGTTATGTCATTTGAACACTGGACCTGGAATCAGGAGACCCAGGCCACAACTCCAAGCCTGCACCGAAAAGGTCTTTGTTCTTGAACATGTTATTTAGTATCTTTGAGCCTGCACTTCTTCCCCATAAGAAGGGGAATGTATATCAATCTTAGGATGTTTGTTGTCAGAAGAAAATAAAATGATGAGAATATGAAAATTTTTGATTCTTAGACACATACTTGTTGCATTTGCGTCTTCACGCAAGGACATAGACGCTTATTATTACTTGGGCCTTTCAGGTCCCATCTTGCCAGGTCTTCCAAAAAGTCATCGCTTCTGCTTGCCCACTTAAAAGTCACTAAATTAGACCCCTCCCTTCCCATATGAACTTATTTATTTACATATATGTTTACCGATTTCTATACCAGACACTCTAAATTTACACTTGATGCCAGTGTGAGTTTAATTGTTGCGGCCATAATGAATTACCTCAAACTTAGTGGTTTAAAACAACACGTACTTATGCTCTTACAGTGCTGAAGGCCGGAGTCCTGAAATCAAGGTGTCAGCAGGACTCCTTGTGCTCCCTCTGGGGCCCCGGGGAAGAATATGGCCCTTGCCTCTCTCAGTTTCAGGTGGCTGCCAGCATCACCTGGCTTTTGGCCACATCACTGCAATCTCTGCCTTTCGGGCCAAGTTGCCTCCTCCTTTGTGTATGTGCCTAATATCTCTCAGCTTCTCTCTTAGGACAAAAGGGATGGAATTTAGGGCTCACCCAGATAATTAAAGATAGTCTCATCTCAAGATCCTTAACTGAATTATACCTCAAAGGTCCTTTTTCCAAA
>NC_045444.1:7750835-7785485 GCF_002776525.5 Piliocolobus tephrosceles | reverse complement strand
CTCACACAGTGCTGAGATAACAGTACGGACCCATCTTTGAGAGCCATTATCAGCCTGCCACAGAGTCCAAGGAAGAATTTAAGATTATTTATTGATGTCCTGGAACAAAATACTCAAATATCACTTTATATTTTAAGTCAATTTATAGAGCAGAAAATAATCTTAAGTGGCTTAGCATGGGCTGACAATGGCACTCTGGCAGGTTCTTCTGCCCATCAGTGCTATGTGAGGCAGGATGGGTGAGGCATGCCCAACAGGAAGTCAGTCCGGGGCACAGAGAGCTTCACCAGAGTTCCCTCTTCGCCCTTTCTGACTGATGCAGGATTTTTCTCAGGCTGTTCATGGGACTTGTGATGGGGGCAAACTTTTACTTTGCCTGCCATGCTCAACCCCTTGCAGGAGGGAGCACGTGAGCGAGTGAGTGCAGAAACTGGCTGGCCGCTCTGGGCACCTACACAGGAGCAAGTTCCCTGCCGGGCCCATGGCCAGACCAGGCACAAATGAGCTAGTGTGAGACTTGGCCAGCCACTCCAGGTGCCAACAGGAGCAAGTTCTGGCAGCAGCGCCCAGGTCGGGGCAGTGAGTGCCTGCAACCCGCCCAAGTCCCCAGAGCGAGTGTTACAATGCTCCTTTAGTTCCACCGCCTGTGGACAGCTGTGTGTTAACAGCTCAGCTCAGTTAGCCTCTTGCCTCATTGCATGGGGCGGCTGCCCTCCACCAGCAAGGGCAAAGGTGGTGTGACGGCCTTGTTTTGGGTTCCCACACTTGGTGGGTCCTGACAGCCTTGTTTTGGTTACCCACACTTGGCGGGTCCTGAACTCTTGTCCAGTGTACAAGGAAAGTGCATTTGTGGGGACGCTTGAAGGATGGTGAAGGCAAATAATTTTATTGAGTGGTGGGAATGGCTCCCCGTGTAATGGGAGACAGGGGACAGGAAGGGCAGATAGTTCTCCCCAAAGTGTGGCTGTCTCTTCCCCAAAGTCAAGCTGTCTCTTCTTCCCCAAAGTCTGGCCATCTTTTTTCTGAACATAAGCCATCTCTCCCCTCTACCAACGGATTTATAGGCACAGGATGGCGGGGATGGGGCAGGCCATAGGTAGTTTTGGAAAAGGCAACATTTGATTGGTGCTTTTTCACCAATCTGGAGAGAGTGGGCAAACAGGAATAGAAGTTCTCGCTTTGGGCCCCGGGTGTTAAGCTTTTTGGCTTAAAGGTGGGATTTCACCAGGGACCTGTCTCTGTCTACCTAGAGTCTCTATCTCTGCCTCCTGCCTCTCTCATGATCAGAAGCTTGTGTCCTGTCATTTGAATTTGTAGAACATATTAGTGTATTTGATATACACAAATCTTCACAAACCAGATTGCTGCTATGACACTGTGGATTAAAAACAATAATGTAAATGTGCTTACATTTACTTGTGCTAAATGTAAACACAAGTAAATTATAAGACAATAGCAGTGATGATCTCTCTCCCTTTTCTGGTATACTCTCATCATTGTCACTTGTCCACCAAGTATTAAAATTACTTGGAAGACTGAAATATATATTTGCTATCATCATGATGAAGAATAAACATTGCCTTGAGTATATTGTGCCCTTAAGCTAATGATAACAGAAAGCAAAAATGAGTGGCAAGTTATGAAAATATACATTGTTTATATTATCTGTATCTCAATTTTAAACCTTGTTAATTTATTTAATTACATGCATAATATATCTGAACAGGAATACCTGTATGTTGGAGGTGATTGTACTTGTTTTTCTGATAGAATATGCAATCAGAAAGGTTTGGTGATCATTTTTCTATCTCATGTGACTATAGCTTGGGTGCTGATTTGACCTCTATATTCTCAACTCTTAACTTCAAGTCAATGCCTCGTGAATTTGCAGTTTTGATAATCTCAGTTATCTTGGCTACATTTGTCTTTCCCTTTTGACTTGAAATAATATGAAGTGACCCAGGGTAACTCCTCCAGGACAAGTTCAAGCCTTGTTACTAGAATATACGGAGAGAAGGAATCTAAACAAAATAGAATTGTGACATAAATGAAAGATTTAAATATTAAATCACTTAAGTCAAACGTTGACGGAGGATTTCTGTCTCTGAGCAATGAATGCACATTCTCTAACAATATTTCACAGATGTTCTTCTCACAAAATTTAGAAAATTGCTTCACATTGTGCATAAATAGCTATAAAGGATGCCAGAGAATCTCAGTGTTGAGAAATGTATTTAACACTGTTTGGCTGAGCATGTGTCGTTTGAGCACAAAACCATTGTCCCACAGGGCATAATATGTTGTAGGGTGATATAGACAAATAGGTAACTGACAGAAGAGAGACTTTGGCATGGATCATAACGGTAGCATTTTACCCAATCAGCTTGCTGGTCTATAATCCTGATGATTTTTCCAGTGGTACTGTTTCATTATTGAATGTAAATGATCATTGTTTAGGTGACGCTGATTGCTGTTGTATCCAACTAGAAATCTACCTTAGAGAGGGATTGTCACTATTGATGATTTGTACCCAATCATTGCCTCTTGGATACTATTGCAGATTAAACAAACTTCCTCATGCCCCAATTTGGAGGAGAGACTGACAGAGTTGCTCCCAGAATTGAAATGGTGATTTGCTTGCACAGATACCTCACTCTGTCACTCCAAATGTGGTCTCCAGCTTCAGGGCTAAGTTATGCTTTGGACTTGGGCATAAGACAGATCTGTTTCAGACTTAGTTCAGTTTTTCACTGGCTGCCTTATTTCCCTAATAGCTCTGATCCTCAGTTTTAGCATCTGTAAAATAGAATACAGTTTTACAAATTCAATGGCTACATGAATGACAATGAGAAATCCCGCAGAACAGTTCCTCTCCATGGTTTCTTATCTACCGTCATACTATGAGAACTTCAAGTGTTAAGAGTTAACTATTGTTTCAATCTTTTTATTGTATCTAAAACTACTTTCTCCCATATTTGAATCCTCTCTTTATTAGGTTTGCCCTCTACATTTCTATGCTCTTTCCATGAGAAAAAAAAAAACAAAAACAGAAAACCTTAGTCAAATTAAATTGAACAAAGGCAATTTAGCAAAGAGCAATTCATGAATTGGGTAACCTCCCCAGCCAGAGGAGGCTCACAGAGACTCCAGTGTAGTCACATGGGGGAAGGAGATTGATGGACGGAAAAAGGAAAGTGATATACAGAAAGTGGACGTGAGGTACAGAAACAGCCATATTGTTTACAGCTCAGCATTTGCCTTATTTGAACATGATTTGAACATTGACCACCTTTGAGTAACCAAAGCTCAGTGATTGATTGGCACAAGAGTAGACAACAGTCTGTTTACGCCTCTGTTTAGGTTATAGTTCACAATGTATGGAGAAACTTTTAGGTTGAACTTAAAATATGGAAGGAGGCATCTTTAGGCTAAACTTGCCTTAACCGATATAATTGGTAATAAGATTCTAAAAGTTTCTATCTAGAATATACTCACATAATAATGTTAAAAAGGAAATAATGATGTTAGTAAAATAGGTATTATTTATTAAGTCCCTACTATATGTCATATATTGAGCTGTCCTATATATTTAATTTGATTTGATTAGACTTAAGATTGGGATCCAAAGAGTTCAGAGTAAACTTCACTGTATTAAAATGTAACAATGTAAAATATATGTTGCTTACTCATACATTATGCGTTAAATAAAAAATCAAACAAAATTATTATCTGAGATTATTTTATTGCTACTGTGAGGCCAATCTGACTAGTTATTTCAATGCACCTCAAAATTTTTTGTTGTTGTAATGTTGGTTAAAATTTATTTGTATTTGAAAAATACTGGGCTATGTATAGAGTAGTTTTCAGAATAAACACATTGAGAAAACTCTGGAGAGCTTTATCAGGAGCAATCTGTAAATTGTGTGCATTGATACAATAACCACTGCAATGCCAGCTGTGACTTCATTCTTGAATCAAGACCAGCATGGTGTGAGTTTGAAAAAAAATCAGAGAAGGGCACTTAAAATGCTAGAAAGAAGTCACATAATTGAAGGAATTAGAGGCTGGAAATTCTCTGAGGTGTAGAATCTGAGGTGCAGGGAGGTGAGTTTCTATCCTTACCATCAGGACCAATGGCTTACTGGCCTACAGTTCAGAGTTACTGTGACGGAAATAAAATGGTTACTATGGTAATAGTAAAACAATTAAGCTTAATAAACCTCTGTTTTATACCTAAAGCTCAGTAACAAATCCAAGTTTCCATAGCACAAATAACAGAAATGGCAGAAAAATGGAATTGACACATTTATTTCAAAAATAAAGCAGCTAACGAATTCACAGCTTTCTAAAGGAAAGAGATAACATGTATGCTGTCCAACCAAGCACCATGAATTCTTGCTGACTGCTACAGCTGAGCAAGCCTGTTGGTTTTTGTAGGACAGAGCTCTGGGATTAAAGCATTTGGATGAATCCATCTAAACCTCTCTGACTAAAGCTGCTACTCCCAGGTGAGGGACCAGGCCTCTGAACTCATCATGCTGTCTACGGATTCTGGGTCTAGAGGAGAGAAACAAAGAGAAAGAGAGAGAATACGAGCGATAAACATGGAACCAATGCATGTCTTAGAATTCTGAATTTCTAAGCTTTTCACTAAAAAGTATTTTCATAAAAAAATTAATGTCATTTTTTACATAATTTATGTGTGTATGATATATTCACATGCACCTATATGCATATGTAGATATAAATTATATATACATACACATATGTATATACATACATATACACACATATATATATAAGTTTTCATGAATTCTTTCATCTTTAAAACCAAATTGAAAACTTCTTTGGGCTAGGCATTGCCCAAATAGGGCAAGAGATACACTGGTAGAAGATGCATGTATCAAAAGGCTGGGCGCGGTGGCTCATGCCTGTAATCCCAGCACTTTCGGAGGCCGAGGCAGGTGGATCATGAGGTCAGGAGTTCGAGACCAGCCTAGCCAAGATGGTGAAACCCCGTCTCCACTAAAAATACAAAAAATTAGCCAGGTGTGGTGGCACATGCCTGTAGTCCCACCTACTTGGGCGGCTGAGGCAGGAGAATCACTTGAACCTTGGAGGTGGAGGTTGCGGTGAGCCAAGATTCTGCCATTACACTCCAGCCTGGGTGACAAGAGCAAAACTCTCTCAAAATAATAATAATAATAATAATAATAATAATAATAATAATAATGCCAAAATAAAAGGGGGGTGCATGTATCCCGGTTCACTTCATTGTTTTAACGGTATCTCAAGGGACCTAGATCTTGCCATATGATGGAGGCTTAGGTTCGTTTGAAATGACTTCTACTTGCCTGATCAAAGATAGGACATTCCATGCTTCCCTTTTGTAGTGGAAAGGAAGGGTAGGAATAGTTAGATGGTATTTATTCTTTAACACACCAGCCCCAAATATAAATTGATGGTAATATTTTTTGGTTGCTGGTTTAGAGAAATGAAAAACAAAAACTAAAAATCATTGAAAAGTGAAAGTGAAAGCATTTATTGTCCATCTTATCCTTGTTATGCTTAAATAATATTTCCAGAAATTCAGAAATATAAATGCTTATAGATAAGTTGAAGGATTATCACTGCTATTCTTTTATTTTGAAAATTTCCACTTTTATTTTAGATACGGGGGTATATGTGCAGGTTTGTTACATGGATATGTTGCACCCAAGTAGTAAGCATAGTACCCATAGTACTTTTTCAAGTCGCCCCTTTTCTTCCCACTCTGAATGAGTAGTTCACAGTGTCTGTTGTTCCAATGTTTATGCCATATGTGCTCAAAGTTTAGCTTCCACTTACAAGTGAGAATGTTTGGTCTTTGATTTTCTGTTCTTGTGTTAATTTGCTTAGGGTTATGGCCTCCAGTCCTTCCATATCGTTGCAAGGGATGTGATTTTATTCTTCCTACGGCTGCATAATATTCCATGGTGTATATGTACCACATTCTTTTTATCCCAACTGCCAGTGACGGGCATCTAGCTGGAGATGGGTCTTGTCTCAAAGGAACCAAGACAGACCGGGTCAAGCTCCACAGCATGCTAGAGATTGATTAGAGAAAGTTTCTCTTGTTGTGCCCACATGCTCTACTAGATTCGGCCACCAGCATATGTGCTTGGTCCCTGCCCTCCTCACTACATGGCACTTTCCCATTTTTACTTTCTGTACCAGCCACAAGAGTATTTGGAAAGATCCTAAAATTCACCACGTTTTTTTCCCAACTCAGGGATTTTATATGTCCCTAACTTTGTTTAAAACATCGCTGCCCCTCTAATCCCATGAGGAGTGGAATTATATCATTCAAATCTTAGTTTAAATAGAGATGTTTTCTTTCATTGTTATTGCCAATATCAGTGCCTTATGTTTTCTTACATTTATCTCAATGTATAAGGATTTATTTTATATATTCTATCTGTTTCTCTCTTTAGACTGTGAGTTCTATAAGGTTAGAAACAGTCTTATCTTCATCCATATAGCCAAAGTCTCTAGCACGATTTCTGGCAAGTTGTTCAATAATATTGTAAAGTATGTAAGAGATAAGTGATAGAACACTCACAGCAATTCCTTATGTAGATGACAGTCTTGCTTTATCACAGACACTTGGGAAATTCTCAGGAATTCTTAGGAATATTCCCAGGTCACATCCCCAGAGATTCTGATGCAAAGAACCAGGACCCTCCACTCACTGTGATCCTGACTCAGCAGCATCCAAATTTCCTGATAGCTTGTTAGAAGCATAAGGTCTCAGGCCCTATTCTAAATCTATTGAATCAGAGTCCAAGAATCTTTCGTGGTTCCTATGCACATTAACATTGGAATAACACTGGTTGAGGATGTTTACAAAATAGTCTCCAGCTGTTTCTAATGTTCAGTTTGTTTGCGAACCATTGATCAAGAATATGACCAAATCAATGGAATAAAAAACAAAATTACTCCCCAGGCAGAACAGATAATATTACATTGTGCATTTCTTCATTTAACACAGTGTTCAAAATGAGCACTGACTTTAATTAGGCACTATGCCAGACTCAGAAGATACAAAGCACAATCGAGAATATTTTCGTCTTTTAAGAGAATATAAGTCTAGAAGTAGGACATATCCTCACAAACAATTGATAGCAATAATGTGCTAGAGATACAATTGTAGGCATCACACAGGCAAGAAAGATATGCTGAATAGAAAAGGAAGCTCTTTTTACTGGAATCGATATGAAAACCCTTAGGAAACCTACTCTGGTGACACATCTTGACCTATGCGTTGAGGTTCACGTGTCAGGGAGAGGTCCAGAGGTGCAGAGATCCAGGGCAGGCTGCTGTGACTGAGAATCTGTGACACATTAGTAGGCCTGGCAGAAGGCAAGAGAAGACTGGGAGGTCCTCAGGTCCACATGATGCAGGGTGAGCATCCACTCTACTTGTACAGCCTGGGCCCTTGGAGCCTGAGAGAGGAGACTGGTGCGTGAACAGGCAATTAAACAGTACAATAGCCAGTGGTCTCACAGGCGTGAGCACAGGAGCTCTGGAGCCATAGGGAGGGCCAGTAGCTAGCCTGGGGACCACAGCTATGTCCCAAGGGAACCTATACAATATGAAAGCAAAGGGAAAAAGAGGGTTGTTCTAAGCAAAGATTGCAGCACATTTGAAGGCTTAACAATTAGGCGAGGCTTCAGAGTAGGGGTGGGGTTTAAGGAAAAATAAAAGCTCCCCAGTATTTCCCGACCAAGTGTGAGGGAGATGAGGCAGCTGTGAATCTGCAAGGTAGGAAAAAGCCAAAACATGCAGAATCTCCAGTGTCACATGGGCAGCTTGGATTTTACCATTTTTTAGTGGAAAACTGTAAACGATTTTGAATACGAAAGCAATATGATGACACTGTATTTGAAATTTCAGAATGACAAATAAAAACTTGGAGAGGAAGAAGAGCGATGTGGAGGCCAGATTGTGAGTGGGGATGGGTCTCAACAGTCCAAACAGGAAATGATGAGAATTGGCCCTTGTAGATGAGTATCAGAAGGAAAGGTTTGTTATCCAAAATACAACTCTCAAACACAAGAATAACATATTCCTAAGGACTTTTCAGGGAAAGTGGGAGTGTGTTCATGAAGGCAGGAAAATAACTTACCTCATTAACTGAGTGCATTTCTTTTCAAAAGAATTCCCACTACAGCTTATCTGGGCACTTCCAGGTGTACACAGAAAGTCTTACAGCTCTGCAGACCAGTGACCTATAGCCTCCTTCTCTTACCTGTGACCGTAATTCTGGACCACTCAATCTGGGGCGTCAAAACCCAGGGAATTTGGTGACAAAGGTGGAGGTGGAACAGGAGGGGAACAGCAGAAGCAATTTCCCCACAAAGTGACCTGACAGGGTTTTCTGAAGACAGTCATCATAAACAGCAATGCAAACAATAATAAGACGACTGTGGCAAATACTGTGTCTCAGACCAAGGAAAATTGTCAAATTACAGCTCTTTGGTTTAGGGGCAGAAAAAAAATAGACTGGCTGCGTAATATTTGTGTTTCCTCACCATGGTCAGGAGAATTACTGATGAGTTAATTTCGTAATCAGGAGATTCCTGAAGTCCTGAGAGAGAAGTGGAGGGAATTTTGTAAAATGCATGTGCCTAGGCAAGGAAAGGTGTATTGAGAAAAAGGAGATTAAAAAGCTACAAAAATATTTAAGTTACATGTAAACATTTTTTAAAGCTTAGGAATTATGAAATTTCTGAGAATGTATTTTATTTCAAAATACTGACTGTGAGAGCAAGGTGGTAGAGACAAATTTCAAATCCAAGGGATTATCTGGAAGGTAAATCTCCGTGAGAGGAAAGCTTGTAAAAATGTGGGTGGTTGACTGGAAAAATTCCAGGATTGCAAAAATAGTAGTACAAATAGGAGCCAACAACTTTTGCACATTTACCATGTGCTAGGCACTGTGGTAGCATCTGTTAGTTAATTTAATCTTCCCTTATAAGGAGAGTTCCATTAGCATTCCCATTTTACGGATGAGAAAACTGCTGAGCTGAGGGTTAAGTAACTTAAATAAGACCACAGAGCTTGTCAGGGACAGGGCTGGTGTCCTAGCGCCAAAGTACCTGCTCTGAACAAATGTGGATTATAGTTAGCTTCTATTATGTATTGCAAAACATGACAAATTCAAAAGGAAGAAAAGTTCCTGAACTTGAGGCTACAATTCCTATTTGAAGCTGGGAAGCATATCCTGATAATCCAATCAAATTGCCACAAACATACAACCATTATCAGATTGTGTTTTCTAGAGAAAATCATTCTCATATTCTCCAGTTTAGAATCCCTTAATAGCTATGCCTTCTCTACAGCAGTAGGTACACATGCCTGAACCTGGCTTGGATTCCCTCCACAATCTTGTTACAATGTCTCCAGATTCAATTATCTGTGCATTTTTACATTCTTACCTCTTTCTACACTCTCCCTTCAAAAATCAGTGCTCCAGCCACAGAGAATCACTGTTCCCCCCAAAACACTTTGTATCTCTGCTTCTTATTCACAAACTGGGCATATTCTTCTCATGGGCAGTATATATGAGTTTTTATTTTCCTACATCATAAACTGGTTTGGAACCATGATGGGCACAAACATCTAATTCATTTTGTTACACAACTAGTAAGTAGGAAATCTAGCATTCAAATGAAACTTCTAACTCTAAAACCACACTTTTCCTATGAATTAAATTGTCTTTCTTTGCCAAACTACTTGCCTGTCATTATCTATGCCATTGATTAATGTCAGCTCACCCATGTTGGAGAAGGAAATCTTGACTAAGAAAGATGTTGTTTTATGAGTTAAGACAAGTCAGTTGAAGTTCCAGATTAAACAAGACAGTGATTGAGAAGATTATTGCAGCCTATGATTTAGCATGCCTAGATTCATTCCTATGATCCCATCTTCCAAATGTAAATTGCCAAATAACCAAAGCTGAAAAGAAATTATCCAAGAATAAAGCAGTAAAAAGAAGCACGCAAGTACAAGTTTCCTACCTTGTTCTTTATCCATACTTCCTTCTCCCAGTCCAGGCTCTTCTTTCAACTCCATGCAGTAAATATTTCTACAAGACCCAACCTGTGCCAAATTCTTGTAGAAACTGAAGCTCTAAAGGTTAACACCCAGAGTGTACTTCCTAGTGAATTAACACTAAAGATCTCATTGCAATAAAACAACTTCACACTAAAGAATGACCTGTGAACAACAATTCTGCAAAATGCCGCCTTAAAGAGGTTGATCCCACAGTCTAATAAGCTTGGGAAATGCTATGTGCTCTTAGCTCTTCCTTGGTATTTGTTGTAAATATTGTCATGCGTGTCCATACAGAAGACCACCTAAACAGGCTTTGTGTAAGCAACAAGGCTGTTATTCACTTGGGTGCAAGTGGACTGAGTCTGAAAAGAGAGTCAGCGAAGGGAGATAGGAGAGGGACAGCTGTATAGGACCGGGGTAGGCAGTGGAAAGTTACAGTTAAAGATGGTTATCTGTTGTCAGCAGGGGAGGGGGTCACAAGGTGTATGGTGGAGAGATCATGAGACTCATTCCAGGAGAAGAAGGCCACAGGGTCGATTCATCAGTTAGGGTAGGGCAGGAACAAGTCCTACTGGTGGAATGTCGTAAGGTGGGTTAATCAGTTAAGGCAGAAACTGGTTGTTTCAGTCCTTTTTTGTTTTTATGACTCCTCTAGACTTCTTGGCTCCTGCAGGCCATCAGGACGTATATGTGCAGGTCACAGGGGTTACAATGGCTCAACTTCAGCTCAGAGGCCTGACAAATATTAGCTTATTAAATATCCTGCGGTAATAAAAACCTGTTTTGTTTTACTTAGCTCTGAATTAACAAAAACCCTATGACTACAGACACTTCTGTTTTCCCCTGTGCAATATTTAGTAACATTCTGTGGAATTAGAGTTCCTTCAAATACATTTTAGGAAACACTAGCCAAAAATATTTTAACAGCCTCATAATCAATATCTATCTCTTTTTTTCTCCTTCCTCAAACAGTTACTTACACTATTGCCAAGGTTGTCTTCCTCAAAGAATTCAGATTATAGAATTTATGCCATGTATTCACACACACACACACACACACAGACACACACACACAATTTCAAATTAAACACACAAAACAAGAAATCCAAGGTCTACCATTTTATAGTCAATTCTAATGCATCATCAGAGCCTTTCAGGCTATTTTTTTTCTGTCAAAAAGGTTTCTTCAGTTTTATGAACTACTGTTTTCTTCATCTTAACTCCGTGACATGGTATTATCTACCATTCCCACCAAGCCACCAGAGCACACCCTTGATGTTGGTTACTATGGTATTACTCTCTTCTGTCTCTGCCTTTAGAGACTCCATGTACTCTGCTAGAATCCAGGCCAAGAACTTCCATGAATTTATTCTTGATCCCCACCACCTTAGGTAAGCACTCCCTCTCCTGTGCTTCCATTGTCTATGCCACTGATTCTTCTCAGAGTCTATGGCACTGATTAATTTCAGCTCACACATGTTGGAGAAGAAGGTAATTGTGACTAAGAAAAATATTTTTTGATGACTTTTTAAGACAAGTCAGTTGAAGTTCCCGATTAAACAAGACAAGTGGTTGAGATTATTGCAGCCTATGATTTAGCATATCTAGATTTTTTCCTGTGATCCTATATTCCATATATGAATTGTTGACTAACCAAAGATGAAAAGAAATTATCCAAGAATGAAGTACTATAAAGAACTATACAGTAGTATAAAGAACTCTTCTTAGTCCTTTCTTGAAGAATGCAACACATCCCGCATCACTCATTGATATTCTCATCCTCTTTTTCTGCTGGCCCCTTGAAGGGTAAGGTGCTTGAGCTAGCAGCATGGTGCCTGGGCTTCACCACCTGTCTTGTGTGACAGTCCCCATCCTGAGGCATCAAGGCCGCTTAGTTGACTAATGATCCTTAGATATAGATCCTGCCTCTGGGGTAATATAGAATATCATCTTCCCTGGGGAGTGTGATTTGTCTCCCTTTCCATTTCCAAATAACAAAAGTAATAAAACCTCTCATTGGTAAAATAAAGATGGGTTATATCAATCGTAAAATAAGATACAATAAGATCGGAGTGTAATCAGTATTAGCTCTGGTGGTGTCAAGTTCCTGATTGGCCAGTCAAGTCTGTTGGTCTCTCACGAAGCTTCTTTTCTGTCATTGCTGTGTAATGGCCCTCCTGTTCAGCCTGTGTTCAGAAAACAGCCAGGAAATATGTCCAAGTTCAGACACCTTCCAGCAAGACTGTAGGTTAAGGATGACTGTGCATACAGTCAGGTCCAAGTGTCAAGGAGAACCCAGCTTTGTGAGGTAAGAGTGACTTCTGTCACTCAGCTATCAGATATTTCCTTCTCATAAAGGGGACATATCTGAAAATATTTAGTTAATAAAAAGTGTAAGGTAAAGTTCATTGAGTACCTAGTTATATCAGTGCGGGCACAAGAGGCAGAAGAAGAAAGACTTGAGCTCAAAGAAGTTACCTAATTTCCTCAAGATCATAGAACTAGCCCCTGTCAAAGTGGAGCGTGGGATCCAGGTGTGTGGCTCCAAAGTCTGTGCCCGTAAAGGTGGTCCTCTCCAAGACCACTGCGAGTTCAGGCAAGAAGGACAGGTGCTCCAAAGTGTGCTGTTGGACTGAAAATTCCGCAAGATTTTTTGAGTAAATAAAATCAAATATTTTCTTGAAAGTTGGCTAAATGCAACTTCCCTGTGTGATTTAGTTAGATACATGATTTTGCTTGAGTTGCTGTACATTATACTACCAAAGTGGGGGGAAAAGTCTGGGTTTGAAATGCCAGTGCCTGTTTCAATGTAAATTCTCCATATGTTCAGTAAAGTATATTGACTTCCAAGTAATAGTGTACTTTTGACTTGATATTTATTGACTCATGCTTGCTAGGAACTTATTGATTGTTTTCAGTAAATACTCTGTGAAATGTTTTCTCACTTAGCTAAAAAGATAGCATAGCCTTCAGCAAGATTTTTTGTTTTCCTTTTCAAGTAGAAAAAAATTTGGTCCTGTTGCCCATTCTCAAAATTGATCTGAAACCATTCATTTTAAGTTTTTATAATCTAAAGACCTAAGGGGGAAAACGTTATTAAAAAACCAATATTGCCAATTTAGAAAGAAATATAATATTTATTTCTACCACATTAATATAAATACAAAACTATTCTTAATGTTATCCCAAATATGTAAAATTAGCAACTAAAAGTAATTGTAAAAATATATTAAAAATGGATCAGACCTTCGTATTCATGAAGATTATTCTCTGATTAGTTTTCATATTAATACAAAAGAAAAAAAACATTTAGACAGGTTGTTGTTTGGTCCCAAGGTTGTATTTACATTAAGAGCTTTTGTTTATTTTGTTTCTCTTTATATACACCATGAACCAACTTCAAAACTTTCATTCATATTGTACCACTTGCTAAATCACTTTATTTTCCAAAAAGAAATAAAGCTGTTCCCTTACACATTTATAAGAACTACAATTACTCTGTTTCTGATATTGAATGGACCAAAAACACGTTCTCCTATTGAAATAAGCATGTTGGGATATTGGCCAGTGTCCGGGACAGAAAATTGTTCTCCCATATGGCAGCTTAATTCTAATTCACATCCCAGGAAAATCGCAACTACCAAATCAAACTAATTTTGTCATTTTATCCAAGTAGTTAAAATTATGTTAATTTTAAAATTTTAAGTATCTTCTCTACAACAATATGTTAATGGTAGCTATCTAGAGATACTGGGTTGATGGATAAAATATTTTTTTTCTTTCTGCTATTGTGAGCTTTCAATTTTCCTTAATTGTCAGTTGACTTAAATAAGATCACTTTAAAATAAAGATAAGTTAAAAAAAAAACTAGGACCTTCCATTTTAATTAGGGGACATCGAATAGATTTTTCAGTATGGTTTATTAATGCATATGTCATTGCATTTTGTATAATCTTTATATACCATTGCATTAGAAACAGATATTTTACATATATTCCATAACTGCTTCAGACATGGAGTGCAGCCTGTAAAGTGTAGTTACAGCTTCTGATGAGCAGGAATCTAAAAATTAGCATCCCTATTACCATCAAAAAGGGATTTTGTAGGGGTTGTTTGCAGACTTCTCTGTGCCCTGTTCCCTGTGCTCAATTCCTTGTCTTTCTGCTCTTCTGCTCTCTGTTATAGAAACTACATTTCCCAGCATCCTTTGCCAACTGGCTTGCCATGAGATTCAGCCAATGGTAGGTACTGACAATGATTTGAAATCTGGAGAAGGGCCACCATATAGGAGCATGTTTCCTTCCCTCTCTGCCTCTGCTTGTGTCTTCTGGAGAAGAACTTGTCTGTCCTCTACTATGTACCAGGGCTTGCTCTAATCACGTTGAGGTCCAGCTTCCATTAACTGACCCTGGCTCCTAGTTTCCAACAGCACTGTCTCCTCTTCTGCTTCCTCCATTTTGGGGTGCAGTAGTTTCCTGTTTGGGTCATTGCTAAGTCCCTGTTGGCTTTCTCTGGTCTTCTGTCACCATATGACCAATTTTTCTGCATTAAATGTATTCTGTTCCAAGTATTTAGATTGGTTTCCTTTTTCTGACAAGACCGAGGCACATACAGTGGTCATTTTTGTCATATTCCATGGCCACCATAGAGATTGTGTCATTGCCACTTTCTTCTAAATTTATGAAGCAAGAGCGTATTCCATATGTGCACTGATATATTTTAAGTCTACCCTTACTGAGCAGCCACTGTGCACCAGGTATTGTAAGGATGCCATCCAGCCTATTTCTCTTCAGCCTCACTGCAAGACACAGTTGTCCTCATTCTCTTGATTCCAGACATGTTGGTTTTCTTTCAGGTCACCAAAATAACACATTTGTTTCTACTCAATGCCTTTGCACATGCTATATACTGTGTGGCATGAAGGAATGGTTCCCAGTCCCAGAAATGATCCTCACTTATTCTTTATGTCTCAAGTTAAACTTTTACATCTCTAGGAAGGTTTTCCTGACCCTAGACTGTTAATATTTTCCTGTTGTACACTGTCATTTTACCATGTACTTTCCCCCTTGTAGTAGTTTCAAAATTAATTTACTGTATAGTTTGTATTTTAATGTCTCATTATATGTGTTAAAATGTATGAACAATCGCTGGGTGTGGTGGCTCACACCTGAAATCCCAACACATTGAGAGGCTAAGGCGGGTGGATCACCTGAGGTCAGGAGTTCAAGACCAGCCAGGCCGTCTTGGTGAAACCCTGTCTCTACTAAAAATACAAAAATTAGCTGGGCATGGTGGCATGTGCCTGTAGTCCCAGCTACTTGGGAGGCTGAGGGCTGAGGCAGAAGAATCACTTGACCCCAGGAGGCAGAGATTGCAGTGAGCCGAGATTGTGCCATTGCACTCCAGCTTGGTTGACAACAGTGAAACCCTGTCTCAAAAATATATATATGACGGCTAGGATCAAATTCACTTAATTCACCTCTGTGTCCCCAGTAGCTGTGTTGATTCTTACACACACAAACATTTGTGCTTCATATTTGGTGAATAAATTATTTCATAGTCTTCTCAGCATCCTTTTAAGATGGAAATTATCTTCTTTATATAATTGTATTAAATTCTTTCTACAGTATATTGAATAAGCTGCTACATCACATGGACCATTTTAAATGCTGAAAGATAAAGCAATGATCAAGACAGACAAAAGTCGTTTCTTCACACAATCAATCACATCAACACAATCAACATCCTAGTTAGGAGTTGTGCAGTCAACAAGTGAATGCGTAATATGTCAGATGATAAGTGATACTGAAAACAAGTCAGGAAGAGGGAATAGAGTTTGCCATATGAAGGCTAAGTGTTCTGAGCAGGAAGGTTGCAAAAACCTTGATACTATGATGTGTGAGCTGAGAACTGAAGAAGCTGAGACAGTAAACCAACTGGATAGAAGAGAGAAAATAATTTCAGAAAGAGGGAACTGCATCAGTTTTAGAGATAGGGAAGCTAAAATTCTGAGAGGTGAGGCTAATTTCCTGATGGTATAAGAAGTCTCCATCTGCAACCAAGTCCACATGACCTTAGGCACACTAGCCAATGCCTTATCAACATCTTCAAATTCTAGTATGTGGGATATAAAATCATTGAAAATTTCACCACAACCCACATCAAATTGAACCATTCAGTTAGGATCAATATATTCCTACTCACCATGCTAACCATAGTTTACAAGAGAAACAGCAGGTGGACACAATATTAAGAATAGAATTCAGCTTCAGATTTTAGGCCAGTTTGACTAAAAATGTTATTTTGTAGGTGTTTGTTAGCAGTGGGTTAGGACACCATCACTGGTAAAGCAAAGCTCTGGGCAACATACTTCAGGAGAACCACTGAATTTTGTACTGTTTCAGAGCTGTGGTCAGACTCTCACTATTTATCTCAAAGGAGCCAACAGAGTGTGTGGTGTTGAATGTAAGAATATCTGCAGTGATGTGAAAACAACTTAAAACTCATGTGTCACCTTCATGCACACAGCCATTATCAAGACTCAGAATGATCCTTTTGAAGCCTTGACTAGTGAAAAGCTGATGTTTAGTTCTGTCTTTTAAGTTAGCTGTGGCATTTCTCAAAATTATTTTTATGTGTTAAGAACCACTAATGAAGACAGATGAATACAACGGTCTGTGTAGGAACTCACAATGACAGCTTATGTCAGATTGTCCAGTTGTAGAGTTCTTTTGGTCAGAGATGGCTTACCATTGCCATGGTTACTACTTCTGTGCATGTCCTTCCCTCTGTTGTCCTTGAGCCCTGAGATTAAAAGAAAACATTCAACTTCAGTGATGAAGTTGCAGGTGGGTAGGGATTTGGAGTTTTCTAAGCTTGGATTTTAATTCTAGGTCCAGCAGGGACTAATTATCAAAGATTTGTCCTTCCTGACCCCACCAGTAAACATACAGGAGCTTGTATTACTAAACTTCAAAGCTTAATACAAAATTATCAATAGTCCACATTAAGTATACTAATATTATCTGACATGTATTAGATCTGAGGAAAAGGCTGATATATTGTGTATGCTGTCTGATTATAATTGACATTGTTTAGGAGAAGCAGCTTGGTAGAGGACAAAATCACAAGAAATTGGAACCAAGAAAGCTGAATTATGTCTTTGCTATTCCAATGACTAGTACTATGCCTAGGGCCACATCATGTAACCTGTGGGGCTTACTTATTTATTTATTTTTGATCAGCAGTTAGAAAGTTGGAGGAGAAGAATCCAAGTTCCATATTTGAAGGAAAAAAATGTTTGGATTCTCTAACTTACACGGTCTGTGTACTTGTATATGTTGGCATCCAGCATTTACAGGAAAATGCAACTAGAAGCACTTGAGAAGATGGTTTTAATGGAAGTGGAATAGACTTCCATTAAAAATACACATTACATTTGGGAAAGGGCATCTGCTGTCAACCTCAGGTAGCATTTGATTCCACTGTAATACTATCCAGGCTAACCAAAAAGATTACTGATACTTCCTCAGGAGCCGAGAATGCTGAAGTTTTTTCTCTCTAATATTTGATAAAGCAAGAAGTAAAAATTATATAAAACATTAAGATCAATAAAATAAGAGCAAGATCTTTTCAAAACAATAATTAAAAATCGAATGGAAGGGCTGGGTGCAGTGACTTGTGCCTGTAATCCCAATACTTTAGGAGGCCAGCGTAGTAGGATCACTTAAAGCCAGGAGGTCTAGACTAGCCTGGACAACAAAGCAAGACTCCACTCCATCTCTACAAGATGAAAGTAGAAAAGATAAGCTGGTTGTGGTGGCCTAAGCCTGTGGTCCTAGCTACTTGGGAGGCTGAGGTGGGAGGATTGCTTTAACTTAGGAGGTGAAAGCCATGAGGGCGCCACTGCACTCCAACCTGGGTGATAGAACAAAATCCTGTCTCAAATGTGGAAAAAAAAAAAAAAAGGGAAAAAAAATTAATGGAGTTTTGTCTTCCCAGTTTTCACGAAAAATTTCTATCTAACTTTTATAACCCTGTCTGTATTAATAAGTCTGGAAACATCAGGTGCATTGATGACTACTTGCTTGAGGGTAAATAGCACTTTACCTATTCTGTTTCTCTGCATTGTTGTTACACAGGTCGTTTGTCAGACTTATAGATACTTTTGTATTTTTCAATTATTCTCTTTTCTTGTAAGCACTTTATTGCCTTCCTGATGATTACCTGCCCCTCTCCCCATAATTTTATCTTTCAATGAAAAGTGGAGCAAACAGGGCACAACATTATGTCGATTCTTCAAGAATCTCATAAACTATAAACTGTAGAAATTGATACTGCCCCTTTAAAATTTCTCTCCCTTTACTTAGAAGACTATACATCCCTTGATTTGTAATTTTAAATGCACAAGAAATTTCAAATCTTTATATTTGCCCTTTTTTACTTTTGAACAGTAGCTTAGCTTATGTTCTGGAAAATGAATGTTCATTAATGTTTGCCTTTTCTCCTCAGTAGCATTGATAATGGTGACTTTAATGTGACAATGAAACTTTAATGTGATTTATGACATATCACTAAGTATTGATATGCCTAATATGGAAAAATAATCTTCTAAAAAGGGAGGAATATGATAAAATATACTAGTTTTTCTATAGAAAATGGGTTAGAGATATGAACATATATTTTGCAGAAAAAGAAAGGCCAATTTCCTTTAATCGTATGAAAAGTTTCTCAAACTGGGATATAATGAGATAAAGGAAAACTTGAAAGGCAGTGATATATCATTTCTTATCTAACACTTTGGCAAAATCCAAAAGTTGACAATATGCATTGTTGTGGAGACTATGGGGAAATAGTGTCTGTGGAAACGTAAAAAATGAGATAATACCTAGGGAGTAGAATGTTGCAATATGTATCAAACTTACATGGGCATTTACCCTTTAAGCAATTCACATTTTAAGAATCTATTGCAAGACATATGCAAAAGGAATTTGTGCACATGTAGCTTATTTGTATTAGCAAAAATTGAAACAACCCAAATGTCCACTCTTAGGAAACTGAATAAATTCCGATAGATCTATCTACAAACAGGACTGGGGAATGCTTCTGTATGTTATTGTAAGTAATGTCCTGAATATAATATAAGGGAAAAGAAAGCAAAGTGGAGAAAAATTTATTCTTTTCTGTAAATATAAAAAATAGTTAACTAATGTTTAATTGTGTATGTACACGCCACATACAAGGACACACACAACACATGCCTACATTTATAACAAACACAGTGAAAGCATAAACCATAAAATTGAACAGAAGGCTACTTTTGTGGGCAAGAAGGCAAAAGGGTAAAGGAGACAGGAATGGAAGTTAGACTCTCCCAAATATATAACATTTTATAGATTTGACTTTGTAAGCATGACAATATTTTAGATAATTATAAAGTAAAATAACATCCCAATGAATAAGAAGATGAAGACAAAGACATTTACATGTGTGTCCAGTTGATGATATTATTAAATGAAGAAGAATAATTTCAAAGTATGTAAAACCCAATAATATCCCCATCTTACTAGTGGATTATACCACAAAGAAAAAGAGAGTTGCAAAATAAAATAAAACACAACTCCAAGTATTTTAGTTGCTGCATCATAATGTTGAAGGTGATGCTGACATTATCCTGAGACCATTGAGTATGTAATATGGGATAAAGCAATGACTAATTTTCTTGTATCATTAAGGATCAAGATAAAAAAAGGAAAAAGAAGTGAGGTCACCCAAGCTAAGTAAAGACAATATAGTCCTAAATTTGAATTGGAAGTACCAAAATGACCTTGTGAGAATTTTATCTCTAAAAAGAAACACATATTTTCTACCTATTTCACAAAACAGTCTATGAAGAAATACCAAGCCAGGGAAAATGAACAACTCTAGCACATAATGTGTGCTCTTAAATGTTATTTTCTACTAAAAGAAACCAAAACTCCTTGCAGAAATGGCTGAATAGAAAAAATAAAAGATGAATTCAGAAGCTCTAGTTTGACTAGATAACAGGCAAGCTATCAGAGACTAATGACATTTTATTAACATATCTCAATTTTAAATTTTAAAAAGAATACCACTGACTGTATATGAGACAACTTGAACGTCAATGATGATAAATACTAGAGATAATTGGTGCACATTCCATGTAATTAAATCCAGGAATTCATTCAGAGGATACCAGGAAAATACATTCTAAGTTTTAAAAGTTGATATATAAGGAAATAAAAAACTGTACTCTTCCTTTCCAACATGTACTATCCTTCAAGATATCCAAATAATGGATAGAGTTTTTCCTATTAAAGTGTTCAAACTAATATGAAAAAGAGTGACAAAAGTTAGGAGTCATTTTTAACTCCTAACAAATTGAAGAATCTTGATAGTGATCATTAATAGCTGCCAACGTCACTTCCAAGAAAGTCTGTGTTTCTGATGAAAATAACCCACCTGTAAAGCATTTTTGCCAAAAGCTCTAGAAGCTCTACAAAATGTAAAAACAAATTTGCAGGAATACTAGAAACAGAACATGTGAAATGAGACCAGGAGGAAGACTGGAAACTTTGCAAGATAAATATCTGGTTTCTTTTACAAACAGTTGCAAGGAAAAAGTAAAAACAGATGAACAATAGATCAATAATTCAAATGGAACTTAAGAGACACATCAGCCAGCTGCTATGTGTTTGAAACCCAAATTTAAATAAGCAAACTTAAAAATACATATATCCAGTGAAATTTAAATACTATCTAAATCCCTGCTGATATTAAAAATGTATTGCTAGTTTATTTATAGATTTGATCCTGATAATACGGATTTTTAAAAGAAAAATCTTTCTTAGCTTCTAGTAATTCACGCTATGTTTACAGATAAAATAATGTGATCTGAGGTTTTCTTCCGAATAACCAAAATTGGAAGAAGTGGGTGGTGGTATGAATAAAACAAGACTGGTGATAACTTGAAATTTTGGATGTTATCTATGGGTATCTGGGGGTTTATACTATTTATGCTGTTCATATGTCTGAAATAGTGTATAATAAAAAGGACAATGACAGTATTTATTGCATCACTGCTTAGCACTTTGACCTTTCTCAAATACGGATGAAATAATTAGCTGATGAAGTGGTGTTATGAAGAACCCCCCCAAAAATGATTCCCAGAATAAAGATTTTTTTACCAGCTAGCCACATATGATCCACCTTTTCTTCTTATACGATTATGACTTTTGTCTCTTGTAGTCTATTGTTACAGTATAAATTCTACCCCAAGAGAATCACAAGCACTAATAATCACAACTTTGTGAGAATTATACCACCAGAGAGCTTGCTGATTGTAATAGCTAAGAAAGGATGCCATGATGGGTTTAAATTTTTCCTTGTAACACTTAACTTCCAGGAGTTAGATGCTACTCTAATCAGTTTAAGCTGGAAGGGGTTTCATATAGGGTATAACATTGCCTACAGAGGGTTAGGAAAGTTAAAAAAAGAAGTAATGTAAATTGAATTTCTAAGTATTACTTCCAAAGCCACACAACAAAGCTGGGCTGCCAAGGTGACCACTGCCTATTCTATGATGAGAAAAGCTTATGCCATCTGGATGTCAGTACATTTGGGATACTCTAATGTCCCAGTCAGGAAGCCAGTTCTGGGACTCTGAACCACACCTGTGGTTCTGAGGAAATGTGTCAGAAATAAATAAATAAATAAACAACTGCAAGTGTATCCAATGGGCCAGATTTAAATCAAATTTGGATTGCTAGTTAAAAAGGTCTGCAAAATATAGTTTTGGCTCTCTCACCATCGTATTCCTAGAAGTCACATTTGACAGAGGATAGGACCAAAGTGAGACACCAATCAACCACATTCAGCAGAAGGACAGTGTTTTCAGTACACAGTTCTTCATCATCACTCTCACCCTCTCTTGCTCTCTACAAAGAGAATCCAGCCTCAGCCTGATTCTTCTCTCACCACATGGCACTTGCCATTGCATAAAATAAGATTTCTCTTATTCCAACTACTTGTACAAAATGTACAGAAAGAAAGTAATTTTTTTTAAAACTTAGCTGAGGAGTTAATCATCAGCACCAGAATCAACAGGAGATTATTTTCCAGACCTCCCATGTGGCGTCCGTGACCATGTCTTTCTGCACAGGCCACCAGCCCCAGCCTCTACTTCTGCCAGCCTCTTGGATTTCCTGTGCTTTCACCCTCAAGGTTGTGTGGAAAATAGTGTTGCAAAGTAGCTCAACCTTTTGATCCCGATGTGAATTTTTACATTTCCCACTCTGCATTTGTCCTGTTGTGGTTCATTTCCTTGTTTCTTGTAGGTGTCTGCCATTCTCCAGTTCAGATTCTGTACTGACCCGCGTTTCACATCCTCGTGGTTAATCCAGAATCTGCTGTTCAATTCAGTAGCTACAGAAGAACAGAATGAAAAGCCAGCACAGTGAGGTTGCCTAAAGGGAACATGAGGCTCCAGGAAGCACATATGGACTTGGGAGACTGGGGTCTCAGGCAAGGAGGAGGCCCATAGAATAGAGAGACTGGGCAGCAGTAGAAACCACAATCCAAAAATGTTGCTCAGAAGTGGCACTATTTTGCTGCAGAAAAGCTTTTTCTAAATAGAAAATGATACCAGACACTTGTTCTTTGAAAATAATAATAATAATAGAATAACAGAACACATATCAGGATAGTAATCAAGACCTGGTTCGAAAGAATGTACCATTGGTAGCAGTAGATAATGGCATCTAATTAAGACATTAATTAAAACTCATAATACTTACCTAATGAGAAAATGTAAAAGTACTATTAGAAATGTTTTCTTTTAGATTAGCTGAAGCAGATGATTAGCAGGTGTTCTTAATGTAATTCTTGTAATTAAATAGAATAGCACATGCGTAAAAATTAGACCTGTAAATAAAGACATTGCAATCAATCATTATTAAAGGTTTGGAGAAGACGTTGGAGAACGGCTGTGGAGGTGCTGGCCCCACCACCCTGGCACCTTGCCAACTGTATAATTGCTTTCTTCTGACTCCCAAATTCTACTGTAGCTTAAATTGAACAGGCCCCACTCTTTAATCTTTTTTTCTGAACTTCCCAGGGCCCCCTATGCCCTTTGGATCTCTCAGATCTCATGTTCTAAAAGGAATAACCCAAGGGAATGATCTAAATTGGAGCAGAAAGAATATAGGTTAAAACAGTGGGCACTGAGGAAGTTAGCAAGGCCCTTTAAGGCTACCCTAGAGGACAAGCTGTGTTCTCATTTGCTGTAACCTAGAGGACAAGCTGTGTTCTCATTTGCTGCTCGAGTGCAGGGTCAATGCAATCTTCAGTAGCTTCCCAGATCTATGTCTTCTGATTTCTAGATACTATACTTGTATGTATTATATTATGTTATAAAAGTGTTTTCATTTGTTACTCATTTTCATTCTTCTGGTCAAATTAAAGCTTCTCAAGAGTAGGCGTTAATCTATCATGCTGTATTGACTGCTATATTCACAACACCAGAATGAGATTGAGAACAAAGTAGATGCTCACTAAATATTGAGTTAATGAAAGAATGAGTGAATGCTACTCTGAGTTTGTGTACAAGACATGTATGCAAGTGTATAGGTGCATGTCCTCTGGTATTATAAATGTTTGGGTAAAGTACTGTGTGTGTAATTTTTCATAAAATCAGAACTTCTAGCATGCTGGTCAGTAGTAACACATTCATATCAAGTCTGGATTAAAACTCCGTATCATGGAGATATGAAGTTTTAAATAAATGTAATTAGCCTGAGGCTGGTAACAAGATGGCTGGGCTCAGCCGTTCAATCTCTATTCTGCTAGTCCCACAAACAACCTCATACCTAAGGACCACTAACCCACAGTGCATGCATGGAATAAAAATGCACAAAGGCCAAATTCGACTTCCATGTGCTCCAGACCATACACAAGGATGAGGCATCAAGGAAATAGCACCACGAGTGCAAAAATGCACAGACATAAATACCATGCAGCTTGCACTGTTAGGGCTTTTTGATAATTAGGATGGCAGGGTCCAGAGCAAAGCTCTGAGGAATGGCTGAAAAAGAGCAGGATCTAGTAGGGACAGAACCTTGGATGTCAGGGTAACAGGCTTTATTTTACAATGCCTCAAAACCAATCACTGATGGATATGAATTGAAATATTGACTTGTGAAATCCATTTGGAGAATGAATTCTAGGGGCCAGTGATGAGCGAGGAAGGTAGCTGGCATTGGGATAGTTCACCTTGATTCCACTTCTGAATTTCTGGTATCTTCTCAGGTGTCTAATTAAATGAAAAGTACTGCCTCTCTTCTCCTTTTCACATTCTTCTTTGAGGTTTCTATATTTCCAGCAGAAATTCTAAGCCCATTAAGGCTTTTTTTTTAACAAATAAAAAGATGAACTGAAAATGGACGAGAGAACCTAATCTATCAAAATCAGTAGTTTCCCTGACGGTTGCTGTAAAGGGATGGGCTGTTTTCCTGAGCCTTGGTGTGTGCTGAATAAAAGCACTGATGTCTTCACAAGAGAAAAAGATATAAAAGTGTTACCTAAAGTTGTTGGGCAGCTATAAAGAAAATAAATGACTCTATTACATTGAAATGTAAGCAAACATCAACTCTAAAGCCCTGGGCAACACATGAAGCTGCCTCTATTAATAAAAGGGAGTTTGATGACATCTCCTCATATAGCAAATAAAGGAACAACTGCATCATTGTCTGGGGAAGGGGGTTTGGATGCTTGGCATTGATGTGGGATTACTGGGGTGTGGTGGCGTGATCCCTCCTCTTCCTTCTAGTCACTGTTTGGCTTCCTCTGTGTCCACAGCACATAGGGACCCAGGGGGAATACAGCATCCACCCTGGGCTGGCTGGAAAAGCTTTACCCAAAACAGACCACAGTATTCCAAGAACTTCAAAGTCAAATGCCTTTCAGTACCTCTACAACATCTAATTTCGGAACTCCCTTTACTCTCTAGGGGGCGTTCATGAATGTTTGCTATTCAACCCCGGGGATAAAGATCTCAGAGGCTACCGTGTTTAAAGACATAGATCTGGTGCTGGCTGCTTGGGGTGGAATGAAGTGGGGAAACTATTTTCAGGTGGAAGAAGAGACAGTTTAGAGCTACCACCTGTTTTTCTCTCCTCCAATATGTGATTGGCTGATTAGAGGACACTGGGTTGTCCTGCCCTTGGCTACTGGAGGAGGTTCAGAAGAAAGCAAGCCTGGAGTGGGCAGGAAAGACACTGTTCTGCAATGCAGAGAGGGGTTCAGCGCTTCCTGTGTGCTAGGGTAGCTGCCTTATTCTGCCATTTGAATGGATGACAACATGAGCAAATTGATTGATTGACCTTGGAGAAGAGGGGTAGAGAGAAAATTTATTCTAGGTAGCAAAAAATTAAATATCTTTTTCTTGAATCAGACTGTGATTATAATTTATATTAACTTCATTGACCTTGGGTAACCTTTTATATAACCTCTCAGGCTTAATTTCAAGTGCAACATCCAAAAAAAAGAAAAATACCGGATTCACAGGGGTTTGGGGGCATAAAATAGCATAAAATAGTAAAATGGCCTGACATATGAAATTACTGAGTATATGCTGATTGCATGTAGTTAGTATTTTACCGCTACTGTTATGTTTATTATTACTATTATTATTGAGAATATAAAAAGGGATCAGTAGGGTTTTCATGAAAGCAAAAATAATCAGAAAGAAGACTTCAAGGATTGTGTGTTCCAATCACCAGAAGAACATTAGCCAGGACAATCTATTAGGTATTTATCAAAACACACACAAGCACACAACCTCCTTTGTGTATTGATTGTAACTTGCATCCATAACGAGTGGAGGTTTCAGAGCTTTGCAACTGCGTTCCTAACTACACTCTCTTCCAAAGACCAACAGGCATTCAGCACAGAACTGTGGTGCAGAGCAGGATCTCTGGTTGCTCATCAAAAGGAGCCATGGATCTCTGCAGGATCACAGCAGCACCTTTGGCTGGGTCTGGTCCATTCACAAAACATCACCACCACTCCATAGACCACGTTTACTTAGGACTGGTTTTGCTTAACTGACAACCAGTCCCTGTGATGCCTTCTCATTTCCATTTCTCATAGTTGTGTTTATTCTCTTGAGGCTTGAAGCTGCCCAGGTTGTTAGGTGTCCGTATGATGTGCTAAATTAATTTATGCCAATAGGTCATAGTCAAATAACACCTGATTATAATGCACTGGTTTTCATTAAGGTAAAACCACTTGATGGAGAATGTAAAAGCCTCATTGGTGGTCAGTAGTGTATTTTTTTTTTTAATTTTTTTTATTAATATACTTTAAGTTCTAGGGTACATGTGCATAACGTGCATGTTTGTTACATATGTATACTTGTGCCATGTTGGTGTGCTGCACCCATCAACTCGTCATTTACATCAGGTATAACTCCCAATGCAATCCCTCCCCCCTCCCCCCTCCCCAGTGTGTGATGTTCCCCTTCCGGAGTCCAAGTGATCTCATTGTTCAATTCCCACCTATGAGTGAGAACATGCGGTGTTTGGTTTTCTGTTCTTGCGATAGTTTGCTGAGAATGATGGTTTCCAGCTGCATCCATGTCCCTACAAAGGACACAAACTCATCCCTTTTTATGGCTGCATAGTACCCCATGGTGTATATGTGCCACATTTTCTTAATCCAGTCTGTCACTGATGGACATTTAGGTTGATTCCAAGTCTTTGCTGTTGTGAATAGTACTGCAATGAATATACGTGTGCATGTGTCTTTATAGCAGCATGATTTATAATCGTTTGGGTATATGCCCAGTAATGGGATGGCTGGGTACTTCTAGTTCTAGATCCTTGAGGAATTGCCATACTGTTTTCCATAACGGTTGAACTAGTTTACAATCCCACCAACAGTGTAAAAGTGTTCCTATTGCTCCATATCCTCTCCAGCACTTGTTGTTTCCTGACTTTTTAATGATTGCCATTCTAACTGGTGTGAGATGGTATCTCATTGTGGTTTTGATTTGCATTTCTCTGATGGCCAGTGATGATGAGCATTTTTTCATGTGTCTGTTGGCTGTATGAATGTCTTCTTTTGAGAAATGTCTGTTCATATCCTTTGCCCACTTTTTGATGGGGTTGTTTGTTTTTTTCTTGTAAATTTGTTTGAGTCCTTTGTAGATTCTGGATATTAGCCCTTTGTCAGATGAGTAGATTGCAAAATTTTTCTCCCATTCTGTAGGTTGCCTGTTCATTCTGATGGTAGTTTCTTTTGCTGTGCAGAAGCTCTTTAGTTTAATTAGATCCTATTTGTCAATTTTGGCTTTTGTTGCTGTTGCTTTTGGTGTTTTAGACATGAAGTCCTTGTCCATACCTATGTCCTGAATAGTATTACCTAGGTTTTCTTCTAGGATTTTTATGGTATTAGGTCTAACATTTAAGTCTCTAATCCATCTTGAATTAATTTTCATATAAGGAGTAAGGAAAGGATCCAGTTTCAGCTTTCTACTTATGGCTAGCCAATTTTCCCAGCACCATTTATTAAATAGGGAATCCTTTCCCAATTTCTAGTTTTTCTCAGGTTTGTCAAAGATCAGATGGCTGTAGATGTGTGGTATTATTTCTGAGGACTCTGTTCTGTTCCATTGGTCTATATCTCTGTTTTGGTACCAGTACCATGCTGTTTTGGTTACTGTAGCCTTGTAGTATAGTTTGAAGTCAGGTAGCGTGATGCCTCCAGCTTTGTTCTTTTGACTTAGGATTGTCTTGGCAATGCGGGCTCTTTTTTGTGTATTCTTAAAAGATTGATGAGTTGCTATTGTTGAGGCAGTCAGATCCTGGAATGCCTGGCTACTTTATCTACAGGATCATCAAGGTAATACCCATATAGCCCCAAGCCTGAGAAGCCTGGGTAGCTGTCTCTTCTTCCCCATCAGGACACTGGCTGAGACTCTCTGGTGTAAGCCCTGTTTGCCTTTGCTCTTCCACTTGGTGGGTCCACTGCCTGCAGGAAGAACCTCACTCCTTCCTGTCTCTCTGCAGCCAGCACAGGGAGTCTGCTGCCTAGGACAGTGGGCAACTGTAGCCCTTACCCTTTGACCTCTCTCATCTTTCTTCTCTTCTAAGTTTTGGAAGGACAGAGACAACATTAATTATTGCTTTTTGTTTACTTGTACATTGGGAATATAGCTGTCAGTGGAAATGCTCACTTATTTGTAGCACAAAGGAGCTGATTTTAACACTTAGAGCCATGATGTTAGACACACAGGAAGGCAATGCATCTAGGAACCCTGATAGGGAACAGACTTTGGGATCCTTCTAATTACCAAGTCCAGACTGCTGGTATTAAGATGTGCACGTGGACAGGGAATGTTGAGGAGGCAAGTCCTGCCTGTAACCAGGAGCCTGAGGTCTGGGCTCCACCTCACATGTCTTCAGAGTTTGGCAACTATTAGCAAGATTGTTCTTAGTGTCTTCGTTTGCTGTCTGTCCTCACAAGATTACAGAGGAGAAGGGAGATTAATAGGGTAGAATCCAGGTCTTCTTGCCCCCCTCTCTTTGATACCAAAGATACCATCAGAACCTAACCTCTAGTCTTAACAACTGCTGCTATGGATCACTTGTGCCATGTATGTACTGGACCGATCCTTCTCCTGAGGTTCCTAACATGGAAAAGGATAGGGCCTGGTCCTGAAGGAGGCCAAGTTGACAACATTATCAAAATGTGGCTGGGAAGGGCATGGTATATCCCATTGGTGGGACAAATTCAGTCTTCAAGAAGCCAAGGTCATCTATGGAGGAGTAGGAGATGAGAAAAGGGAAGAAAATCACATAAACTGAGTGCTTACTAAGCATCAGGCATCAGTTACTTTCAAACATAATAGTTTAGTCTGACGGCAAACCTAGAGAGTAGAAATTTTCTTTAAAGCAAAATATTTTGTATTTAATTGTAGATTTGCCTGCATTTGTAAGAAATAATACAAACAGATCACATGTATCCATTAGCCAGTTCCCCCAATAGTAACAATTTGCAAACGTATACTACCACTGCCACAGTACCGGGATATGTACATAGATACAGTCAAGATACAGAGGAAGTCCATCACCACGATCCCTCAAGGTGACCATTTAGAGCCACACGCACCACCCTCACGATCCACCCTCTCCAGAGGAAGTCCATCACCATGATCCCTGAAGGTGACCATTTACAGCCACACGCACCACCCTCACGATCCACCCTCTCCAGAGGAAGTCCATCACCACGATCCCTCAAGGTGACCATTTACAGCCACACGCACCACCTTCCCGATCCACCCTCTCCAGAGGAAGTCCATCACCACGATCCCTTAAGGTGACCATTTACAGCCACATGCACCACCCTCACGATCCACCCTCTCCTTAACCCTTGGCAGCAAATAATCCGTTCTCCATTTTCACAATTTTGTCATTTTCCTTTTGTAGAACATTTTAAGAATGCTATATAAATTGAATTAGTTTGTCATGTTTTAGGGATTAACTTTTTTTATTTAGTATAATTCTCTAGAGAGTCATTCAAATTGTTGACTATCAATAGCTCATTCCTTTTTATTTCTGCATAGTATTCCAGACTATGGATACATCACAATTTATTTAACCATTCACTAGTTAAAAGAATACATAATTTCCAGTTTTAGACTCTTACAACAAATAGAGCTACTGTGAATATTTGTGTACAAGTTCTTTGTGTGTATGTTCATAAGTACCCACTTACGGGTACTTATAAAATACCAGTACTGGGATAAACACTCAGGAGTACAATGGCTGGGTTATATGATAGGCAGGTAGCTGCATAGTTTGTTTGTTAGTTTGTTTTGTAAATGCCAAGCCGTTTTCTAAAGTGGCTGTACCATTTTACATTACCATACAAATGTATGAGTTCTTCCATTTCTCTGAATACACACCAGCATTGGTATTGTCTCTCTCTATATATATCTTTATTTATGTCTACCACATATCTTTATTTTTTATTTCATTTATTCTTATAAGCATTTCATTGTGGTTTAAGTCACATTTCTCTAATGGCTAATGATGTTGAACATATTTCATATGTTTTTCTGAGATCCATAATTCTCTTTGCTGACTATTTTGCCTATTCTAACTGGATGTTTTTTGCTGTTGCGTTTTGAGAGAGATTTATAAATTATAGATACTGGTTTTCGGCTAGATATGTGATTTGCAAATATTTTTGCCAAGTGTGTAGTGTTTCATTCTCTTAGAATATTTCACACAGCAAAATTTTGATAAATTTTTAATTTTGATAAAACTCAAAGCATCAACTTTTTTTCCTACTTCTGTTGTCAAGTCTAAAAATTATTTGCCTTGCTTAGATTCCTGAACATTCTATTTTATTTTTCTTTAAAGGTTATACACTTTTATATTCTACAGTTAAGTCCATGATCCATTTCTTGTTAGTTTTTGTACAAGGTATGATGTTTAGGCAGAGGTTTATTTTCTTGGTCTACAGAATTGCTTCAGCACCACGTGTTGAAAAGGCTCCACTTCCTTTATTAAATTGCTTTTGAACTTTTGTCTAAAATCAAAAATTACTTGAGTAAATTTGAAAGGGTTTATTTCTGGGTTCTCATACTGTTCAGCTGTTCAATGTGTACAACCTTTTGTCAATAGCACACATTTTTAATTACTCTAGCCATGCAATATTCTTCCCATTGAATTTTTCATTTTCAAAATCATTCTATTTTAGTTCCTTTGTCTTTATATATAAATTTTAAAATTAGTTGGTCTATATCTGCAAAATACCTTGTTGCGATTTTGATAGAATTGCGTTAAACCTGTACCAGTTTTAGGAGAATTGGCATCCGCCTTTGCTTTGTTGTGTTGTCCAATTCTGAACCAAAAAAAATGATTTCTCCATTTATTTTGATCTTTTGATTTATTTCATCACTGTGTTGCAGTTTTCAGAATACATGTTGTATACATCTTCCATTACATTTTAATCTAAGTATTTAATTTTTATCAATTATAACTACAGTCTATTTTTAATTTCCCTGTTCATGTGTTATTTTGTATGTTGTATATAATAACAATTGAATTTGTTTATCTTGCATACTGATACCCTACTGTAATTACTTTTTCATTTGAGGATATGTTTTTAATTTGGGAATTTTCTGTGTGTCATCTGCAGTTAGGAAGAGTTGTACATCTTCTTTCTCTACCTTTATGCCTTTTCTTTTCTTTTCCTTTTCTTTTTTCAACTTTTTGTACTAGTTATACCTTCTAGAACTATGTTAATTAATAGTCATGAGAGCAGACATCCTTGCCTTGTTTCCAAAATTATGAGAAAAGTATTTCATCTTAAACCATTAAGCATAAGATTAGGCTTTTTTTTTATTTTGTTTTTTTGTTTTGTTTTGTTTTGGAGATACCATTCATCAGGCTGAGAAACGTCTACTCTATACTCTGTTGCCACTTTTCTGGGAGTTTTTGTCACAAATAGCTACTGAATTATGTGAAATTCTTTTTGTGGATCGATTAATAATATCATGTCTTTTTTCTTCTTTAGGTTGTTAATATGGTTGATTACATTGATTTTCAAATATTTAACCAGGCATGCATTCTTGGAACCAATTCCATTTGGTAATGATGTCTAATTCTTTTTACTAATTGCTTAATTCTATTTGTTAATATTTTAAATAATGTTTGCTTCTAGTCTTATGAGGACATTGGTCTCAACTTCTCCTTATTTTTTCTCTTTTATTTCTCCCTGTATTTTTCATTGGAATATAAAAGTAATATAAGCTTCATAAATAATTGAAAATTCTTTTATCCTCTTTAATTTTCTGGGAGTGAATCTGTAGAGTTAATATTAATTATTTAAATATTTGGTAGAATTCTATAGTAGCATTGCCTGAACCTGAATTTTTAGGGTAGGAGTTTTTAAATTACAAGTTAAATTCAGTATTAGTTACAGGACTATTCAAAATGTCTATTTTATATTGAGTGTGTTCTAGTAGTTTGTGCTTTTGAAAAATTGGTCTATGTATCTAAATTGTCAAATGTATGTGTATAGATATGTTTATACTAATTCCTAATTCCTTATTTTCTTTTGATATCTGCAGAATTTATAGTGATGTCCCTGTTTTATTTCTGATACTGGTAATTTGTGCCTTTCTCTTTTTTTCTTTGTCAGTCTTGCAACAGGTTTGTCAATTTTATTAATCTTCTCTCACAATCAGTTTTTTAAGTGGACTTTTTACATTATTTTTCATTTTCAATTTTTTTTGTTCTTTACCATATTTTTTCTGTCCTTATTGTGTGGGGCTTATTCTTCCTTTCTCTTTTTAAAAATAAGTCTTCAATGTGAGAGCTCAGGTTATTTGTTTGAGTTCTTTCCCATATTCTGATAAAAGTATTTAGTGTTACACATTTCCTTTTCTGCACTGCTTTAACTGTGTCATACAGATTTTGATCTGATGGCTTTTTTCACCTTTAACCTGTTCAATGTACATTTTAGTTTCCCTTAATATGTCTTCTTTCACCCAAGGATTATGTTTTTTAAATGTCATTTGGTTTTCAAATATTTGGGTTTTCACTTATTGATTTTTGGTTTGATCCCCTTGTTCTAACAGAACACACTCTGTATGATTTCAGTGATTTTAAGTTTGTTTGTTTTGAGGCTCAGAATATTGTCTATCTTCATTTGTGTTCTGTGAGTGGTTGAAAAGGGAGGTTATTCTGTAGTTTTGGAGTGGAGCATTCTATAAATGTTAAATAGCTCTTGTTGGTGGATTGTGTTTTTATATATATGTGCTGATTTTCTGATTGTTCGGTCCATTATTGGGAAAGGAGAATTGAACAATTATAATGGTGAATTTGTCTGTTTCTTTGTTCAGTTGCATCATATTTTATTTCACACGTAGTTATATTTTTTAGCGTGTACAAATTTAGGATTGCAAAACAAGGAAACATAAATAAAAATCATATTTAGAATTGCCATATGTTCAATCCGTCCTGCCAATAACTCTCTTTTACTTGGTGTATTAAGACTACATTTAATGTAACTATTGATACATTAATTCTTAAGTCTGCTATTTTTGTTTTCTATTTGTTCTTTCTATTTTCCTTTTATCTTTTTCTCCCTGTAGGTTACTTGAACTTTTTTTTAGAATTCCACTGTATTTATGTACAGATTTTTAGTTTTTCCAGTATGTCTCTTTGTATCAGTTTTTAGTGGTTTCTTTCAAATGTGTGTGTGTGTGTGTGTGTATATGTATACGTATACATAAAAAGAAGAAAAAAGACATACTTATATGCATATATATGTACATATACATATATACATATGTGTGTGTGTGTGCACACACAGTTGAACCTTGAACAGCATTGGGGTTTGGGGCACCAATCCCCTGTGCAGTCTAAGTCCACATATAACTTCTTGACTCCCCAGAAACTTTACTGTGAATAGCTTACTGATGACCAGAAGCCTTACCTGTAACATAAACAGTCAACACATATTTGTTATATGTATTATGTACTGTACTTTTACAATAAAGTAAGTTAGAGAAAAGAAAATGTTATTTAGAAAACATAAGGAAGAGAAAATATATTTAATATTCATTATGTGGAAGTAGATTATCATAAAGGTCTTCATCCTCACATTGAGTAGGATGGGGAGGAGGATGAAGAGGAGGGGAAGGCATTTTTGGCTCAAAGGGGGCCCAGGAAGTAGAGGTGAGAGAAGTAGCAGGGGAGACAGGAGAGACAGGCACACTCAGTGTAACTTTATGGAAATACACCATAATGTCTGCCTGAATGTTTTGCTATTTTACTGTCCTAAAACTGTTTCCACACAGTACCAATCATTTTATTTTTATTTATTTCATTTTTTTGGGGGGGACAGCATCTCGCTCTGTTGCTCAGGCTGAAATGCAGTGGCACAGTCTCGGCTCTCTGTGACCTCTGCCTCCTGGGTTCAAGTGATTCTCCTGCCTCAGCCTCTCAAGTAGCTGAAACTACAGGCACGTGCCACCACGCCTGGCTAATATTTTGTACTTTAAGTAGAGACAGGGTTTCACCATGCTTGCCAGGATGGTCTCGACTTCCTGACCTCGTGATCCACCCACCTCCATCTCCCAAAGTGCTAGGATTACAGGAGTGAGCCACCGTGCCAGGCCTACCGTACCAATCTTTCTTCTATCACTTGCTTTAGTTTCAGTGCCCATATCATAGAAGGGTTCACGTTGTAAAAGAAATCAAAAGCCAAAGAAGCAGAAGCCTTCTGAAAGATTATCTGGTGTCAGTTTGTTTTTCGGCACTGATTCTTCTGTCTTGTTCCTCATTGTCTGGCACAGGTTCAGAAGCATTCATTTCCATTTTGTCATCTTCTGTTAATTCCTCTGTTGTGTCCCTATTATGTCTTGAGTTTATCTGATGCATATCTTGAAACCCTTCATTTTTCTCCTTCCACTTTTTTTTTTTTTTTTTTTTTTTTTTTTTTTTTTTTTTTTTTTTT
>NC_045444.1:7739758-7750735 GCF_002776525.5 Piliocolobus tephrosceles | reverse complement strand
CTTCTGGACTTTCATGATGTTCTCTCTATTGAGGTTCTCTTTCTTATTGTTGACAATCCTTTCCATAGTGTGTAGTGAGTCTTAAAGGTCCTTATGATGCCCTAATCTAGAAGCTGAATTAGAAATATGTTTGGGGGCAAGTAGATCACTTTGACGTTTTTAGTGTTAAATGTATGGGGTTCCATGTGGCCAGAAGCATATTAAAAGAACTTTAAAAGGCAGTTCCTCACTGGCAAAATACTTCCTGACCCTGGCGACAAAACATCAGTGGAATCTATCCAAAAGATGGGGGCTTTTGTTGTCCGGGCCATCTAATTGTACAACCAGACGACAAGAATCTGCTGTCAGATCTTTCCTTCAAGGTTCCAGGGTTAGCAGCTTTACAGATATAAGCACAGTAAACCAAACTACATTTATGCAAAACAGTAGAGTGAGCCTAGCCTTTCCTGTGTTACATCCTGGTGCTTGCTTCCCTTTCTAGTCAATGTCCATTGTGGCATTTTTTTCTTCCAGAATAGAGCACTTTCATCTGCATTAAAAACCCGATCCTTTCTCCTCAGTGACTTTCTTAATGGCATCTGGGAACTTGTGTGCTGCCTCTTGATCAGCAGAAGCTGTTTTTCCTGTTATCTTGACATTTTTAAAGCCAAATCTTTTCCTAAAATTGTCAAACCATCCTTTGCTGGCATTAAATTCTCCAGCTTTCAATTCTTCACCTCCTGTTTGCTTTAAGTTGTAATATAATGACTTTACCGTTTCTTGAATCATATTAGATTCTGTAAGTATGTCTTTCTTATAGCAATCCTTGGCCAGCATAAAAGCTGCATTTATAATACTAGATAAAAAAGGTATTTCACACAGGTTGTTGCAACTTCTGGCATAGCTGCTGCAAAGGCTTTATAAAGTGTTCTTTACTCTGCTTTTTAGAAGTACTTCTAGCATCAAGAGCAGCACTTTCTATGGGTTTCATGGTGTTATTCTAGATTTACAATAGGCGAGATGAAAAATATGCAAGAATTGTGAGATCGCCTTTTACTGCAAAATGCTGTTTACTGGAGAGATGACCTGCTCATTTTAAGGGGATAAGGGTAAAACTTGAGCTCGCCACAATAGCAAGAGGAGATGGCTATGAAATTATTACAGCACTACATCACATATTGTAATGAATTGTATGTAGTTATGATTTAATACTACATCTTTACATTTGTTTACATTTCTCTTGACTGAATGGCATCATGTGCAGTCCGTGTTGGTGTGCATAAGTTTTGATAAATTTTGATTTTTTATAATAGATTTGTGTATACTTTATGCTAGTAAGTTATAAAATATACTAGTATCTGCATATATTTTGTGCATTCATGACATACTTTTTTCTTAATTTTTTTAATATTTCTAGGCTTCTCAGCCTGTGACTTTTTCCAATTGTCACAAATCTCCAAAAAATGTTTCCAGTACATTTATTGAAAAAAGTCTGCACCAAGTGGACCCTCACAGTTTAAACACGTGTTGCACAAAAGTCAAACTGAATATATTATGTATCATTTATATATATAATATACACACATATATATGTAATTGTGGAATACATTGTCTTAGAATTTATTGATGCCAGCATCTTACCAGTTTAAGAGAAATGTAGAAACTTTACCTCCTTTTATGTCCCATGATGCTTTACATATTTACAGTATGAGAGCTTTTCTCTTTTATAAACTACGCAGTTAAAACAAATTAATATTTTTTGCTTCTGATGGAGAAGCTGTTGTACTGACTTACAGCTGTTGGCATTTAGGCCAGTTGTTTTGGGTGAATACTAAAACTACAAGGGAAGTCCCAGAATGAAAGTGTTGGTGCCCCTTCTTATGGATGTACTCACACATATGCATGTTTGTTTTGAAAAAGAGAGCACTTATTACTGTGTGATCTGTTGCTTTTTAGCTTTATATTTAGGGAAGATAATTTATCATGGAGGAGAGAAGCCCATGAAGCAGAGGCATGTGGTAAGCTCCTTGTTCTGAATAATGAGATAGAATAGCGGCATCATAAAACTTCCAGTTAATCACCATCTCAGCAAGGGTACTGGGGACTCAAAAAATAACTCTGAGAACTTAAAAAGACTACTTAGATTTTGTAAAGTTCCCTTCAGTGTAGAAAAATAATGTATCCTCACAAAGATGTCTACATTCTAATATCCAGAATCTGTGAATATGTTGTTACATGGCAACAAGAATTGAGGATAAGATGGAATTAAGTCTTTTAATCAGCAGATCATAAAATGGGGAGATTGTCCTGGATGACTGGGGTGAGGTCACTAGAATCACCACAGTCCTTTTAAGTGGAAAAGGGAGGCAAAAGCAGAGTGAGTGTCAGAGTGATGCAGCATGAGAAAGGCTCAACAAGCCCTTGGTGGCTTCAAAGATGGAAGGAGAACACCAGCCAAGGAATGCAGGCAACTGGAAACTGTAGAAAGGACAGAAATGAGTTTCCTTCCACAAGGAATGCATAAGGAATGCAGCCCTGTCACACTTCGATGTCAGCCTAGTGAACCCATTTTGGACTTCTGCCATCCATAGCTGTAAGATAAGTTTAGGCTGTTCTAAACCACTAAGCTTGTGATAATTTATTACAGCAGAAATAGAAAACTAATACAGCAACTGTTAATTGTCTTTTTCATTAAGATTGAGATTTCCTCAGGTCTTGACATGATGAGTGGTTTTCAGTTGAAATCGGGACATCTAGAATGTAATGTTTTACAATTCTGGATCTCATTTAATTCAATTTTTAGATGGCTTTTCTAATACGACTCTAGCAGGGAGAGTGTGGATGCTGCCTCAGTATTGCAGGTGGGGGTCGATGTTCAGGTTCTCCACTTAGCTCCTAATGACACCTGGGAATGAGGATATGGGTAGAAGTACTACTGGGTAGGGGTGGAGTTTCTGTCTCCCCTCCAGGCTGCCGCTGATACCACCCTAACTGGGAGGGTCAGGAATACCTTACTTTTTCCTATGTGGCTTTGACATCATAGGAATTAGCCTCCTTACCACTGCACTGCAGTGAAACTCTAGACTCTCCACCAGGTCTTCTAAAACGCGTTCCCCCCCCCCCCCCCCCCCCCCCCCCCCCCCCCCCGCCGCCACGCCCAACGGAAGGCGAGAGCTCCCTTGTTACTGTGTGATGTGAATGGAAGTCTGGGTTGCGCACACGATCTCCACCAACACCAGATGAAGTTGGTACATTACTCCCCAGCACCAGTGAAAATGCTGGCTTTAGATTCATCCTTCTCTTGATCCACCTGGAGTAGCTGGGGATGCGTCATTCCAGCCTTGTGAGAATGGAAGCCTAGGTTCTCCATTCAGCTTTTATTGTCTGAGTGCTGGAGGAGGTGCAGAGTTTTGATGGGATTTAGCTGGTGTGCAGTGGTTCCCATCTAAAAACGGTTCTGTCTGTTTAGACTGTTTTGTTTGTTTGTTTTGTTTTGTTTTGTTTTACTGGTTCTTTAGCTATAGAGAGAAAACTTTTGTTGGGGCTTTTTGTCTGTACCCTGTGGTGATTTCTGGTTGCCTGCTGCTTTCACTCCGTGTCTGGGACATACGAAGCAAAAAGGAAGCCCAGGGACTTTCTGTCACTGGTTCTGTCCTGAGATCTGTAGCTTATCTGCCTTCTTCTTCCTACCTTTTAGAGTCTTCTTGCATTAATTTTTATTTTTATATATATGGTCAAGGATTTTTTGTTCTTAGCAGGAGGAACAGAGAAACATATGTCTAATCCGTCTTCCTGAAAGCAAAAACCCTACCATTTTCTCTTTAATCATAAATAAGAGGAGGTACAAAGATGTTAAATAATTTGCTAAAGCTTACACATCTATTCATCCAGTAGACATGATGTTGAAGTGAATTCCCTCTCCTCACTTTTTTTTTTTTCAACTCTAATAGTTGTAATGATAGTTTAGGGCCAAATAATTGAATGTTTGAAATGCTATTTTAAAGAATGTAGACTTTTTCTAAAGGCAACACAGACGCATTGAAAACAATTCAGAAGAGCCAGAAAGGGCATGTGACCAAGTCGTTTGGCCCAACTTTTTATTTAAAATGGGACTTAAGTCTACATCTGTGTCTAAAACATTTCCTCTTCAATATACTCATATAATTTCTTCTGAACACTGGCTCTCTTTTGGGTTGTGTAGCTATTTTTGGTTTCTTCTAATTCTCACTTGCATTTCTCAAGCCTCAAAATAGATCAACTGGGGAAACAAGGCTGCACCTTGTCGGGTTACCAACAATCTCAGGCAGAGGATGGATAAGGAGAGTGGGATATTTTGACAGAATTGCCAAATTAAAACAGCTTTAAAACTATGTATTTACCCAGCATACCTTAGCAGAGCAGCTGTGAGTGGTTCTTGAAAGAGCCAACATGCATTCATCTCACAGAATCCAGCTTTTTTGTGCTAATTTATTTGAACAGAATAAGTGTTTGTGTGTGCGTATTTATACAGAAAACACACGTCCATCTCATACACAACTAGAACTACTGCATATCAGATATACCATGACAAGCAGGAAAAACATACGTGTTATTTTTTCTTGGATGTATTTTTTTCAAAAGTTCCAGTGAAATGTTTTCATTCAAACAAATAAGAATTTGTTGAAGTCCTAGTGTATGCTTGGTTTATAACAGGATAGAGATTCTTTATACATTTTAGCTTTGAGGCCTGTTTCATCTTTATCAACCCCTCTATTCAATCTGACCTCCTGATGTTCATTAGAAAATCTCACTTCCTACTCACTGAGTAAATCTTGGTCAAATGAGCACAATTATTTTAATTTTTCTTTTCTTCATGTGCATGTTCTTCTCCCATTTACTTCTGTTCAAGAAGAAGCTGTGTCACCCTCCACCCCACCCCCACCGGCCATTCCAAGGCTAACATCTTCGTCTGGGAAATTCTCCCCTGTTCCATTCTCAGCCTAGGGCAGATGCTTTTAAGCTTTCTTGCTTCACAGTGCGGGCAGGGTCTCAGTAACTCGTTCATTGACTGCTAGGCCAAAAGAATTACCTAACAGTTCCATTTGTTAAGTCATTAAGTCTCCAAAAATGAATAAAAATGTGTGTCCCAATAGCTTTGTATCCTCTGGAAAAAATAATTTACATTAATTGTAAAAGCTATTCTAGGAAAGCACAATTACTTACTAACAGGACAGGTAGGCCTGTTGGGCATTTCTCAGTTTCTGAAGCCTTGGAATGAGACAGGATGCCAACACCCTCACACCCTGATTCACAGTGATTTTCACATGGTATTTGTTTTTCATCATGGCAAATCCTGAGAACACAGGTTTACATCAATAGGAGCATGGTGCAGTCTAAAGTAAAATGTGGGTACTCTCTTGCAAAAGAAACTCAATCACATGGAGCTTCGCAAATTTAAAATTAGAAATATTCCATGGTGACCGTGTGAGTTTATTGTGCTTCTCTCAAGCACCTGAGCACCCATTTTGTCAGCCACGGGTGTAATAGCTCTAAGTATCAGCCACAGAGCCAGAGTATGTGAGCTCCAGTCCCAGCTCGGCCACATCATAGGTATGTGACTTGGGAATACATCCGTTATCCTGTGTTTGTAGTGTGTACTCTGTGTGTACATATGTGTGTGCACACACACACGTGTGCACGTGGCCTCACTTAAAATTTTTTTGAATGATAGTATTTATTTTGCAGGTCTTAAAAATACAAATGAAGTAAACTCCATATATATACATATATATGAAATGTATGTGTGTGTGTGTATGTGTGTGTGTGTGTGTGTGTGTGTATATATATATATATGTGTATATAAATTATTTTCAACAATCCCAGGCACACAGTATACATTATATAAATAAGTGTTAGCTATTTATGTATGTGTTAGCTATGCCCTAATTTCCAAAACTTTAAAAAATTTATCCATTAGTTCTTTCCCATAAGACTCAATATATGCTAAAGGCCCCTACCAGTCTAAAAATAAAAATTTTAAAACAACAAAAAAAAGAAATAAAAACATGATTTTCTTAAATATTCTGAAGTCATATATCCTTTAAAAAAAAAAAAAAAAAACCTGCTAAAATGCTCTGATGAATTGAGCACTCTGCTCCCACCACCTTCCCACACACACATCATTCTTCACTGCATAGCATCTGGTCCTCCAATACTCTACTCTTTTGGGAAGTCTTGTTCTCTACTGTCTTCTCAGGCAGTGAGATGCCTTGGTCTTCCTTCCTTTCAGATTGCTATTCAGTATACAGTTTTACCTCAGAGATATTGCAAGCTCAGTTCCAGACCACTGCAATGAAGTGCATATGGCAATAAAGCAATTCATGTAATATTTGTTTGGTTTCTCAGTGCGTATAAAAGTTAGGTTTACAATATACTGTAGTCTATTAAATGTGCAATGGCGCCGGGCGCGGTGGCTCAAGCCTGTAATCCCAGCACTTTGGGAGGCCGAGACGGGCGGATCACGAGGTCAGGAGATCGAGACCATCCTGGCTAACACAGTGAAACCCCGTCTCTACAAAAAACTAGCCGGGCGAGGTGGCGGTGCCTGTAGTCCCAGCTACCCGGGAGGCTGAGGCAGGAGAATGGCGTGAACCCGGGAGGCGGAGCTTGCAGTGAGCTGAGATCCGGCCACAGCACTCCAGCCTGGGTGACAGAGCGAGACTCCGTCTCAAATAAAAAAACAACAACAACAACAAAAACATGTGCAATGGCATTATGCCTAAAAAACAAATATATATATATATATATACATATATATATCTGAATTTAAAAATATTTTATTGTAAAAAATGCTAAGAATCATCTGAGCCTTCAGGCAGTCATAATTCTGATTGAATTTGCTGGCTGAAGGTCTTGTGTCAGTGTTAATGGCTGCCGCCTGATCAGGTTAGCGGTTGCTTAAGGTTGGGCTGGCTATGACAGTTTCTTAAGTAATACAACAATAAAGCTTGCCCCATCAATCAATAGACTCTTCTTTTTTATTTTACAAAATATTTCTCTGTAGCATGTGATGCTGTTCGATAGCATTTTACCCACATTAGAACTTCTTTCAAAATTGGAGTCGATCCTCTCAAGCTCTGACACTACTTTGTTGATTAAGTTTGTTTAATATTCTAAATCCTTTGTTGTCGTTTCAACAATGTTCACAGCATCATCACCAGGAATAGATTCCATCTCAAGAAACCACTTTTGTTGCATGTACATAAAGAGCAACTTTTAATTCATTTCAGGTTTTATCATGAGATTGTAGCAATTCAGTCACATCTTCAAGCTCCACTTTAAATTCTAATTATTTTGCTGTTTTCACCACATCAGCAATTACTTTCTATACTGAAATCTTGAAAGCCCCAAAGTGATCCAAGAGGGGCAGAATAACTTATTCCAAACTTGTTGATTCGATATTTTGACCTCCTCCCATGAATCATGACTGTTCTTGAAGGCCTCTAAAATGGCGAATCTTTTCCAGGAGATTTTCAGTTTCCTTTTTCCAGATCCATTAGAGGCACCATCTATGAAAGCTGCAGCCTTACAAATCATATTTCTTAAGTAATAAAGCCCGAAAGTTGAAATTACCCCTTGATTTACAAGCTACAGAATGGATGTTGTGTTAGCAGGCAAGAAAACAATTTTCACCTCCTTGTCAATCTCCACCAGAGTTCTTGGGTGACCAGGTGCATTGTCAACGAGAAGTAATATTTTGAAATGATTTTTTTTTTCTTAGCAGCAGGTCTCAACAGTTGGTTTAAAATATTCAGTCAGTAAATCTTACTATAATCAGATGTGCTGTCATGCAGGCTTTGTTGTTCCACTTACGAAACATAGGCAGAGAAGATTTAGCATGATGTTTTAGAGTCCTAGGATTTTCAGAAGAGAAAATGAGAACTGGCTTCAATTTAAAGTCACCAGCTGCATTATTCCTTAACAAGAAAGTCAGCCTGCTCTTTGAAGCTTTGAAGCCAGGAGAAGTGGAGAGGTGGCTCTTATTCATCTGGGGTCCAGTGACTTTCTGTTCCCCTCAGGAAACAGAGCTTTAATGGCCAGCAACAGCAAACTTCCCTTTTCTGATTTCTGTCTCAAATCATTTTCTTGAAGTAATTATCATAGATTGGTCAACCTAAGTAAATGGGGAAAATGTCTACAGTATGAGAGAAAATATTGGATAGAAAACAAATAAATACTGGTATTTCTGAAATGTAAATGGCTTTGTAGGTTATTCAGATGTGCAGCCAGCAAGGAGACCCAATGTGCTACATGTTCTACCTTATTCATTTTATAAATGCCATTTATCTCCCATATCATGTTTAAATTCATGGTTCCCGTAGTTTTGCCTCTGACATGCCATATGACTAGGATGTCCATTTTTTCCTGCTTGACATTTCTAGGACTCTGTTAGCTTTAGCTCAGCATAGCCAATAAGCAACTATTAACTTGGTTCAAAATTTATATTCCTCCTCAATTCCCAATCTTAGAAAGTGGCATCTACCTAACATTTGGTCTAAGAAACTTCAAACTAACCTTCCATTCCATAGCTCTATACCTCTACTCAGATGTTAAATGGCTTAGATTCTGTAATCTCTTTCTAAGACCGACACTGCTTATTCTCCACCCTAACTGCTAACTGACATCTTATAGAGCAGTATATTTTTATGATTTAACACATACAATCCCAACTGATCTGTATAATAACTCTGTGAGGTGGGAGAGGGAGATATTGTTACCACCATTTCACAGGTAAGGAGCCTAAAGCTCAGAGGACTGATATCTGTAAGCTCATAGTAAGTCAAAACCAACAAGTCTATGCACTCCCTCTTGGGCTTAATGATATCAGAGGAATATCAGACTCGATTTAATTGGAAAATAAACATATCTCTCTATATATAAAGTTATCCTATATATTTGACCCTTGAAGAATCTGTGGGTTAGGGGAACTGACCCCCTGCATAATCAAAAATCTTAACTACTAATAGCTTACTGTGGATCAGAAGGCTTACCAATAACATAAATAGTTCACTAACACATATTTTGTATGTCATACCTATTACATACTTTATTCTTACAATAAAATAGAGAAAAGAAAATCTATCCAGAAAAGCATATAGAAGAGAGAAAATAAATGTATTATTCTTTAAGTGGAAGTGGATCATGATAAAGGTTTTCATCCTCATCCTCTTCATGTTGAGTAGACTGAGGAAGAGGAAAAAGAGGAGGCATTGTTCTTGTTGTCTCAGGATGGCATAAAAGAAAATCCACATAAAAGTGGGCCTGCCCAGTTCAAATCTATGTTGTTCAAGGGTCAACTGTATGTACAGATAGGTAGATGTATTCAGGTTAATAAATTAACCGATCTGTCTCTGGAACTGACCAAATTTCTCACCTCTCAAGATGTCAGGGTAGCCTTTGGATACACCCATGTGTAAGAACCTCAGGGCTTTCATTACCTCTGTAAGAAACACTTTTATCTCTAGAATGGTGGCTTGTCTAAAAATTTTATGTTGCTCATTTGCTTATGTTCCACTTAAATCATTTCAATATGATTTTCCTCTGATATCCTTGTGAGTATTTACATGTTTCTCCAAAAATTTGAGGTTAATTAGAAGGAAATAGATACATCCATGTTAGGAGAATTTAATAATATAAAAGCCACACATTTGCCTTTGTCTTTAGTCTGAGGCATTCCAGCTTAGCCTTTATGTTTGCTATGTTTCTGCAGCTGTTATTTGCCAACCCCTGAAATGAGAAATTTCAACCACAGGAAAGGCACGTGGCCAGAGACACATGAGCAGATGAGCTTCCATCCCCGCATGTGACCTGCTCCTATTGATAGCTCTGTGGGTTGATTTTCTGAGCAAATGAACAAGCGTACACAGCATTTCCCAGGGGCAAACCACTGGAGGCAGGAAGAACATGATCCTCGTTTTTCTTTGCCTGTGTTTTCCTCCTGTATGCTTGGTGACAATACTTCATGGGCTTCTCAACTTGATCCAATCTGGGAATAAGGTTTGCCCTTGAGCAAAAGGTCTTAGAAAGTCTTCCAATGTATGCTTGTTCTGAAAAAATTGAAGAAGTTTATCACTAAAGGGGTACAGAGTTTCATAGGATTCATAAGGAAAGGAAAGGAAATTTGTTGGTTTATAAAATGTTGATTTGTGGAAGAAGGAAAGCTGTGGGACCTCTTAAATATGTGATAGAGAAGAGAATTAAACATTAATTCAAACTTAATTATACATTAAAAGTGAGAAACCAAATGGAGTCTTGCTTAAGTACTCCACATGCTCAGCTAGGTAATATAAAGTTATATTGCCTCATCTTGACAAAAATTTATTTCCCAGAGGAATCTTCTTCCTTTGTTCATTGAGATTGCTCCATAAATGAAAAGCAGAATGCAATAATGATGCTAAAATATCAGCACCAAGAATGTACCATCTCATACAGTCTGAGTGCAAATGTTCTCCAAAATAACATGCTTTGGCGTAAGAAAAAAAAACGTATTTATAAAAGAAGAAAAAAATAACTAAATAGCAGATTGGATCTGAAAGTATCCAATAAAAGGACAGTGGTAGAAATCACAATTCTGTTGGCAGTGCAGAGACAAAAATAATTTATTATGGGACTGCAAACAAAAGGGAAACCAAAAAATGAACTTGGAGGCTGAATATTCTAGTTCTGCCACTGACTCCCAGACCATGGGCGGATCATTTAAGCTTCCCTGGCCTCCGCCTCCTCATCTCTAAAAAATTAGCAGATCCCATCAGAAAGCACCATGTTATGGTTACATAAAGGTTCACAGTATCTGTTCCCGTATGTCCTCTCACACCGTCTTACTCTGCAGCCTCTCACATTCTTTTCCAATATCCCAGGAAACTGCAGTACTGTAGCCCCACAACTGACTCTCTTATCTATAAGCAAGTGCTATTCTCTTCCTTGTTTATAGAGGTAGGCATCTTTTGTTGCTGAATAAAC